>NW_021147183.1:11967-14943 GCF_002837175.3 Physeter macrocephalus
AAACAACAGTTAGCTTATCCTTTGCTGTTTTACAGCCCGGCACCAACTTTTCCTCCTTACTGATGTAATTTTGGTCTGGCATCTTCCAGTACAGTTGTGTCTCATCCACATTAAAAACCTGGTTGGGTAAATACACACCAAAATCAATAATTTCTTAAAGTGTTTCCGGAAGTTCCTGGACAGCTACCCTATATGCACTTGCTGCCTCTCCACTTACTTTTACATTGTGAAGTTTGGCTCTAGCCTTGAACCGATGAAACCAGCCATGGCTGGCATTAAAAGATGTGCCCTCTGATTCTTTGCCGTGTTTCTTCTTCAAGTCTTCACAAAGGCCTTTAACTTTCTCTTGAATCAGCATGAAGCTGAGCAGGACTCAGCGCTGATGTTGTTCCTGCATCTGCACACTGAGAAGTTTCTCCATCTCCTCCATCAGTTTTCTATGCTTCTTCGATATTTTGTCAACATCGTTGGCACAGCAGACTTCACACATTCCATGATCTTGTCCTTGTTCTTCAGATTCGTGCTAATGATTGAATGATTCATGTTATAAGAATGAGCGAGGTCTAACATCTTTTTGCCTCGATCCACTCTCAATTACTTTCACTTTTGTTTCCATCATTATCGCTTGGTGCTTCTTAACAATACCAGCTACATCACTGCTGCTTTTACTCTTGCCTCCAGACATCTTGGGCTTGAAATAAAGGTACTGTACTACTGTACTCTATACAGTACTGTAAAGTACACAAAAGCACAACCACTTATAGAGGATGCATGCACGTGACAGTGTATGCCAGACACATGAACTAACTTACATGATTGGACATGCGAATGGACGTTTACCTCTTTGAAAGTTTTCAACTTGAAAGTTCATATGTAGGTGACTTACTGTATTTCTCCTGCCTAGGGAGAACTACCTAGGAAAACTGTGGTATGATTTATGTCAGAGAATGTTTGGCTTATGTTCTCTTCTAGAAGTTTTAAGGTGTCTTATCTTCTATTTAAGTAGATAAGCCATTTGGAGTTGATTTTTGTGTATGCTGTGAGGGTATGTTCTGACTTCACTGATTTGCATATGGCTGTCCAACTTTCAAAACATCACTTGCTGAAGAGACTATCTTTACTCCATTGTATATTCTTGCCTCCTTTGTCGAAGGTTAATTGACCATAGGTGTGTGGGTTTATTTCTGGGCCCTCTATTCCATTCCATTGATCCATGTATCTCTTTCTGTGCCAATACCATGCGGTTTTGAATTACTTTAACTTTGTAGTATTGTCTGAAATTTAGGAGGGTTATGCCTCCTGCTTTGTTCTTTTTCCTCAGGATTGTGTTGACAGTTCTGACTTTTTATGATTCCAGATACATCTTAGGATTATTTGTTCTAGTTCTGGGGAAAATGTCATGGGTAATTTGATAGGGATCACATTAAATCTGTAGATTGCTTTGGGTAGTATAACCATTTTAACAGTATTAATTCTTCCCATCCAAGAGCGTGGGATGTCTTTCCATTTCTTTGAATCATCTTCAGTTTCCTTTACTAGTGTTTTGTAGTTCTCAGCATATAAATCTTTCACCTCCTTGATGAGTTTTATTCTTAAGTCTTTTATTTTGTTGATGCCATTTAAAAAAAGGATTGCTTGTTTACATTTCCTTTCTGATATTTCATTGTTAGTGTAAAGAAATGCAACCAGGGACTCCCCTGTTGTCTCCATGGTTGAGAATCCGCCTGCCAATACAGGGCACATGTGTTTGAGCCCCAGTGCAGGAAGATCTCACATGCTATGGAGCAACTAAACCTGTGTGCCACAACTACTTAGCCTGCACACTAGAGCCCATGAGCCACAAATACTGAGCCCGTGTTTCACAACTACTTACGCCTGCGTGCCTAGAGCCCATGCTCTGCAACAAGAGAAGCCAGTGCAATGAGAAGCCTGTGCACCACAATGAAGACTAGCCCCCAATGGCCACAACTAGCGAAAGCCCATGCACAGCAATGAAGACCCAATGTAGCCAAAATAAATTAACAGAAAAGAAAACCAAGAAATGCAACCAATTTATGTATGTTAATCTTGTATCCTGCTGCTTTGCTGAATTTGTTTATCAGTTGTAGTAGTTTTTGTGTGGTATTTTTAGGATTTCCTTTATATATATTATCATGTCATCTGCATATAATGACAACTTTACCTCTTCCCTTCCAATTTGGTTAGATTTTTTTCTTTTTCTTTTCTGATTGTTGTGGCTAGGACTCCCAATACTATGTTGAAGAGAAGAGGTGAGAGTGGGAATCCTTGTCTTGTTCCAGATTTTAGCGGGAAGGCTTTCACCTTATGAACATTGAGTATTATATTGCCTGTGGGTTTGTCATAAATAGCTGTTATTATGTTGAGATGTTTCCTCTATACCCACTTTGGTAAGTGTTTTTATGACGAATGGATGTTGAAGTTTTTCAAATGCTTTTTCGGCATCTATTGAGATGATCATTTGTTTGGTTTTTTTCCTTTGTTGATGGGGTGTATCATGTTGATTGATATGCATATGTTGAAACAACTTTGTGACACTGGGGAGAATCAAATTTGGTCATGGTGTATGATCCTCTTATGTGTTGTCAGATTCGGTTTTCTAATATTCAGTTGAGAATTTTTGCATCTATATTTATCAAAGATATTGGCCTGCAATTTTCTTTTTTGATAGTGTCCTTCTCTGTGCTTTTTTTTTAAGTCTTTATTGAATTTGTTCCAATATTGCTACTGTTTTGTTTTGGTTTCTTGTTTGTGAAGCATGTGGGATCTTAGCTCCACCACCGGGGATTGTACTCACAACCCCTGCACTGGAAGGTGAAATCTTAACTGCTGGACCACCAGAAAAGTCCTCATCTGTTTTTTGTTTGTTTGTTTGTTTTAGTAAATTTCTTTCTTTATTTTTGGATGCATTGGTTGTTCGTTGCTGTGCACGGGCTCTCTCTAGTTGCGGCGAACGGG
>NW_021147183.1:15082-15960 GCF_002837175.3 Physeter macrocephalus
ATGTGCACGGGTTCTCTCTAGTTGCAGCGAACGGGGGCTACTCTTCATTGTGGTGTGCAGCCTGTTCATTGCGGTGGCTTCTTTTGTTGCAGAGCATGGGCTCTAGGTGTGCAGGCTTCAGCAGTTGCAGCTATCAAGCTCAGTAGTTGTGGCTGGTGGGCTGTAGAGTGCAGGCTCAGTAGTTGTGGCACACAGGCTTAGTTACCCCACGGCATGTGGGATCTTCCCAGACCAGGGTTCGAACCTATGTCCCCTGCATTGGCAGATGGATTCTTAACCACTGTGCCACCAGGGAAGTCCTCCCCACCTGTTTTTGATATCAAGGTGATGGTGGCTTCATAGAATATCTTTGGAAGTATTCCTTACTGTTCAATCTTTTTGAAGAGTTTGAGAAGAATTAGTGTAAGTTCTGCTTTGTATATTTGGTAGAATTTGCCTGTGAAACCATCTGATCCTGGACTTTTGTTGGTAGGGAGTTTTTTTAAATTACAGATTCTATTTTGCTTTCAGTGATCAGTATGTTCAAGTTATCTATTTCTTCTTGATTCAGTTTTGTTTGGCTGTAAAAAACCAACATATATTTTTATGTTATGTTAGCACCTAAATACTTACCATGCATTAGACCACAAAAGAGTGAAGAAAAAAATATTAAAACAGTTTTTCAAATAGAAAAAGTATTGAAATATTTTTAAGAAATTGGGATAATAATGCTAATTACAATAATGACAAATTGTTCTGAACTTAAAGACTACTTTATCAGGCTCCCCTGGTGGCGCAGTGGTTGCGAGTCCACCTGCCGATGCCGGGGACACGGGTTCGTGCCCCGGTCTGGGAGGATCCCACATGCCATGGAGCGGCTGGGCCCGTGAGCCATGGCC
>NW_021147183.1:16634-19321 GCF_002837175.3 Physeter macrocephalus
CCCCATATCCTCAAGTCCATGCTCTAGTATGTCTGTGTCTTTATTCCCATCTTACCCCTAGGTTCCTCATGACTTTTTTTTTTCTTTTTTTTAGATTCCATATATATGTGTTAGCATACAGTATTTGTTTTTCTCTTTCTGACTTACTTCACTCTGTATGACAGACTCTAGGTCCATCCACCTCAGTACAAATAACTCCATTTCTTTTTCTGTCTGAGTAATATTCCATTTTATATTGAAGATGTGCAACATCTTCTTTATCCATTCATCAGTTGATGGACACTTAGATTGCTTCCATGTGCTGGCTATTGCAAATAGAGCTGCATTGAACATTATGGAACATGACTCTTTTTGAATTATGGTTTTCTGTAGGTATATGCCCAATACTGGGATTGCTGTGTCATATGGTAGTTCTATTTTTAGGTTTTTAAAGAACCTTCATACTGTTCTCGAGAGTGGCTGTATCAATTTACACTCCCACCAATGGGGCAGGAGGGTTCTCTTTTCTCCACATCTCTGCAGCATTTATTGTTTCTAGAATTTTTTGATGATGGCCATTCTTACCTGTGTGTGGTGATATCTCATTGTAATTTTGATTTGCATTTCTCTGATGATCAGTGATGTTGAGCATTGTTTCATGTGTTTGTTGGCAATCTGTATATCTTCTTTGGAGAAATGTCTATTCAGGTCTTCTGCCCATTTATGGATTGGGTTGTTTGTGTTTTTGATATTGATCTGCATGGGATGCTTGTAAAGTTGGAGATTAATCCTTTGTCAGTTGCTTCATTGGAAAATATTTTCTCCCATTCTGAGAGTTGTCTTTTCATCTTGTTTATGTTTTCCTTTGTTGTGCAAAAGCTTTTAAGTCTCATTTGTTTATTTTTGTTTTTAATTTCCATTTCTCAGGAGGTGGGTCAAAAAGGATCTTGCTGTGATTGATGTCATAGAGTGTTCTGCCTATGTTTTCCTCTAAGAGTTTTATAGTGTCTGGGCTTACATTTAAGTCTTTGATCCATTTTGAATTTATTTTTGTGTATAGTGTTAGGGAGTATTCTAATTTCATACTTTTACATGTACCTGTCCAGTTTTCCCCTCACCACTTATTGAAGAGGCTGTCTTTTCTCCACTGTATATCCTTCCCTCCTTTATCAAAGATAAGGTGACCATATGTGCGTGGGTTTATCTCTGGGCTTTCTATCCTGTTCCATTGATCTATATTTCTGTTCTTGTGCCAGTCATTTCTCTAGGAGGTGGGTCAAAAAGGATCTTGCTGTGATTGATGTCATAGAGTGTTCTGCCTATGTTTTCCTCTAAGAGTTTTATAGTGTCTGGGCTTACATTTAGGTCTTTAATCCATTTTGAATTTATTTTTGTGTATAGTGTTAGGGAGTATTCTAATTTCATTCTTTTACCTGTAGGTGTCCAGTTTTCCCAGCACCACTTATTGTAGAGGCCATGATTTCTCCATTGTATATTCTTGTCTCTTTTATCAAAAATAAGGTGACCATATGTGCATGTGTTTATCACTGGGCTTTCTCTCCTGTTCCATTTATCTCTATTTCTGTTTTTGTGCCAGTACCATACTGTCTTGACTACTGTAGCTTTGTAGTATCGTCTGACGTCAGGGAGTCTGATTTTTCTAGCTCTGTTTTTCTTCTCAAGATTGCTTTGGCTGTTCGGGGTCTTTTGTGTTTCCATACAAATTGTGAAATTTTTTGTTCCAGTTCTCTGAAAAATACCATTGGTAGTTTGATATGGATTGCATTGAATCTGTAGATTGCTTTGGGTAGTATAGTCATTTTCACTATGTTGATTCTTCCAATCCAAGAACATGGTATATCTCTGTATCTGTTTGTGTCATCTTTGATTTCTTTCCTCAGTGTCTTACATTTCATTGAGTAAACGTCTTTTGTCTCCTTAGGTAGGTTTATTCCTAGGTATTTTATTCTTTTTGTTGCAGTGGTAAATGGGAGTGTTTCCTTAATTTCTCTTGCAGATTTTTCATTTTAGTGTATAGGAATGAAAGAGATATGTGTACATTAATTTTTATGCTGCAACCTTACCAGATTGATTGATTAACTCTAGTAGGTTTCTGGTAGCATCTTTAGGATTCTCTATGTATAGTATCATGTCATCTGCAAACAGTGAGAGCTTAACTTCTTATTTTCCGATTTGGAATCGTTTTATTTCTTTTTCTTCTCTGATTGCTGTAGCTAAAAATTCCAGAAGTGTGTTGAATAATAGTGGTGAGAGTGGGCAACCTTGTCTTCCTCCTGATATTGGTGGAAATGGTTTCACTTTTTCACCATTGAGAATGAGGTTGGCTGTGGGTTTGTCATATATAGTCTTTATTATGTTGAGGAAAGTTCCCTCTATGCCTACTTTCTTCAGTTTTTTAAAATCATAAATGGTTATTTAATATTGTCGGAAGAATTTTCTGCATCTATTGAGGTGATCATATGGTTTTTATACTTCAATTCTTTAGTATGGTGTATCACATTGATTTGCATGTATTGAAGAATCCTTGCATCCCTCGGATAAACCCCACTTGATCTTGGTGTATGATCCTTTTAATGCGCTGTTGATTCCTGTTTGCTAGTATTTTGGTGTGGATTTTTCCATCTATGTTAATCAGTGATATTGGCCTGTAGTTTTCTTTCTTTGTGACATCTTTGTCTGGTTTGGGT
>NW_021147184.1:0-2916 GCF_002837175.3 Physeter macrocephalus
GTAAGGGTAGTAGATCAAACATTTATTAAGCTTCTGTAAAGAATATAAGACAAGAGTAGTATGTTTTTTTAAAAAAAGAGAGGGCCCAAATAAATTAGAAATGAAAGCAATGATGTTACAACAGACACCATAGAAATACAAAGTATCCTAAGATACACACAGGGTAACTCAGGGCTCAGACTGGACACAGCCCACTCTCCATTCCCCTGTACATGAGTTACAGGAGCCTCAGGAACTGAGGAGGGGGTCCCTGAGGGGAGGCACAAGATAGAAGATGTTAGGCATTAAAATGACTGTATTTATGTTAAACGTGCCTGAACTACATTCACATGAGATGGTTTTGTCCTGTATGTACATCAGCACCTTTAGTCTGCACTGCAGATCATTGGCTCCACCACCTCCACTGACACCATTAGCTTCACCTGCTGAGGACCGTCTCCTATAGGATTTCCATAACCACAAAGCATCGAAACTTCACAGGACCCAGAGTCTGTGAGACTCCACTCAGAGTCTCAACTGCACTCAGAGCTGTAGAGTCACAACAGAGACTCCACTCTTGCAGGGCACACAATACTGTGCACATCAGGACCCAAGGGAAGGAGCAGTGATGCCATAGGAGACTGAGCAGACCTACCTGCTAGTTGTAGAGGGTCTTCTGCCAAGGTGGGGAGTGGATGTGGCTCACCGTGGGGACAAGGACACTGGGAGGAGAAGTTCTGGGAAGTCCTCCTTGGCGTGAGCCCTCCTAGAGTCCGCCATTAGCACCACCAAAGAACCAGGTAGGCTCCAGTGCTGGGTCGCCTCAGGCCAAACAACCAACAGAGAGGGAACTCAGCCCCATGCATCAGCAGACAAGTGGATTAAAGTCTTATTGAGCTCTGCCCACCAAAGCAACACCCAGCTCTACCCACCACCAGTCCCTCCCATCAGGAATGTTGCACAAGCCTCTAAGATAGGCTCATCCACCAGAGGGCAGACAGCAGAAGCAAGAAGAACTACAATTGTGCAGCCTGTGGAAGGAAAACCACATTCACAGAAAGACAGACAAAATGAAAAGGAAGAGGACTTTGTACCAGATGAAGGAACAAGATAAAACCCCAGAGAAACAACTAAATCAGGTGGAGATAGGCAACCTTCCAGAAAAAGAATTCAGAATAATGATAGTGAAGATGATCCAAGACCTGGAAAAAGAATGGAGGCAAAGATCGAGAAGATGCAAGAAATGCTTAACAAAGACATAGAAGAATTAAAGAACAAACAGAGATGAACAATACAATAACTGAAATGAAAAATACACTAGAAGGAATCAATAGCAGAACAACTGAGTCAGAAGAACAGGAAAGTGACCTGGAAGACAGAAAGGTAGAATTCACTGCTGCGGAACAGAATAAAGAAAAAAGAATGAAAAGAAATGAAGACAGCCTACGAGACCTCTGGGATAACATTAAATGCAACAACATTCACATTATAGGGATCCCAGAAGGAGAAGAGAGAGAGAAAAGACCCAAGAAAATATTTGAAGAGCTTATAGTCGAAAACTTCCCTAGCATGGGAAAGGAAATAGCCACCCAAGTCCAGGAAGCACAGAGAGTCCCAGGCAGGATAAACCCAAGGAGAAAAATGCCGAGACACATAGTAAACAAACTGACAAAAATTAAAGACAAAGAAAAATTATTGAAGGCAACAAGGGAAAAATGACAAATAACATACAAGGGATCTCCCATAAGGTTAACAGCTGATTTCACAGCAGAAACTCTACAAACCAGAAGGGAGTGGCATGATATATTTAAAGTGATGAAAGGGAAGAACCTACAACCAAGAGAACTCTAACCAGCAAGGATCTCATTCAGATTCGATGGAGAAATTAAAAGCTTTACAGACAAGCAAAAGCTAAGAGAGATCAGCACCACCAAACCAGCTCTACAACAAATGCTAACGGAACTTCTCTAAGAGGGAGACACAAGAGAAGAAAAGGATCTACAAAAACAAACCCATAACAATTAAGAAAATAGTAATAGGAGCATACATATCAATATTTACCTTAAATGTGAATGGATTAAAGGCTCCAACCAAAAGACACAGGCTTGCTGAATGGATACAAAAACAAGATCCATATATATGCTGACTATAAGAGACCCATTTCAGACCTAGGGACACATACAGACTGAAAGTGAGGGGATGGAAAAGGATATTCCATGCAAATGAAAATAAAAAGAAAGCTGGAGTAGCAATACTCATATCAGATAAAATAGACTTTAAAATAAAGAATGTTACAAGAGACAAGGAAGGACATTACATAATGATCAAGGGATCAATCCAAGAAGAAGATATAACAATTATAAATATATATGTACCCAACATAGGAACACCTCAATACATAAGGCAACTGCTAACAGCTGTAAAAGAGGAAATTGACAGGAACACAATAATAGCAGGGGACTTTAACAATTTACTTACACCAATGGAGATCATCCAGACAGAAAATTAATAAGGAAACACAAGCTTTAAATGACACAATAGAACAAATAGATTTTATTGATATTTATAGGACATTCCATCCAAAAACAGCAGATTACACGTTCTTCTCAACTGCACACAGAACATTCTCCAGGATAGATCACATCTTGGATCACAAATAAAGCCTCAGTAAATATAAGACAAATGAAATCATAACAAGCATCTGTTCCAACCACAAGGCTATGAGATTAAAAATTAATTACAGGGAAAACAACGTAAAAAACACAAACACATGGAGGCTAAACAATACATTACTAAATAACCAAGAGATCACTGAAGAAATCAAAGGGATGCATCAAAAGTAGTTCTAAGAGGGAAGATTATAGCAATACAAGCCTACCTCAAGAAATAAGCAAAATCTCAAATAAACAATCTAACCTTACACCTAAAGGAACTAGA
>NW_021147184.1:3798-6094 GCF_002837175.3 Physeter macrocephalus
CACCGTCACCCTGATACCAAAACCAGACAAAGATACTACAAAAAAGAAAATTATAGGCCAATATCACTGATGAATATAGATGTAAAAATCCTCAACAAAATACTAGCAAACAGAATTGAACAACACATTAAAAGGATCATACAGCATGTTCAGGTGGGGTTTATCCCATGGATGCAAGGATTCTTCAATATACACAAATCAATCAATGGGACACACCATATTAACAAATTGTAGAATAAAAATATAATCACCTCAATAGATGCAGGAAAAGCTTTTGACAAACTCCAACACGCATTTATGATAAAAAGTCTCCAGAAAGTGGGCAGAGAGGGAATATACCTGAACGTATTAAAGGCCATATTTGACAAACTCACAGCAAACATCATTCTCAATGGTGAAAAACTAAAAGCATTTCCTCTAAGATCAGGAACAAGACAAGGATGTCCACTCTCACCACTATTGTTCAGCATAGTTTTGGAAGTCCTAGACACAGTAATCAGAGAAGAAACAGAAATAAAAGGAATACAAATTGGAAAAGAAGAAGTAAAATTGTCACTGTTTGCAAATGACACGATACTATAAATAGGGAATCCTAAAGATGCCACCAGAAAACTACTAGAGCTAATCAATGAATTTGGTAAAGTTGCAAGATACAAAATTAATGCACAGAAATCACTTGCATTCCTATACACTAACAATGAAAGAGCAGAAAGAGAAATTAAGGAAACAATCTCATTCACCATTGCAACAAAAAGAATAAAATACGGAAGAATGAACCTACCTACGGAGGTAAAAGACCTGTACTCAGAAAACTATAAGACACTGCTGAAAGAAATCAAAGATATTATAAACAGATGGAGGTATCAACCATTTTCTTGGTTTAGAAGAATCAATATTGTGAAAATGACTACACTACCCAAAGCAATGTACAGATTCAATGAAATCCCTATCAAATTACCAGTGGCATTTTCTACAGAACTAGAACAAAAAATCTTAAAATTTGTATGGAGAGGCAAAAGACACCGAATAGCCAAAGCAGTCTTGAGGAAATTAAAAGAGCTGGAGAAATCAGACTTCCTGACCTCACACTATACTACAAAGCTACAGTAATCAAGACTATATGGTACTGGCACAAAAACAGAAATATAAATCAATGGAACAGGATAGAAAGCCCAGAGATAAACCTACGTACCTATGGCTAACCCTTCTATGACATAGGAGGCAAGGATATACAGTGGAGAAAAGACAGTCTCTTCAGTAAGTGGTACTGGGAAAACTGGCCAGCTACACGTAAAAGAATGAAATTAGGAGACTCCCTAACACCATACACAAAAATAAACTCAAAATGGATTAGAGACCTAAATGCAAGACAAGACACTATAAAACTCTTAGAGGAAAACATAGGCAGAACACTCTATGACATAAATCACAGCAAGATCCTTTTTGACTCACTTCCTAGAGAAATGGAAATAGAAACAAAAATAAACAAAAGGGACCTAATGAAACTTAAAAGCTTTTGCACAGCAAAGGAAAACATAAACAAGACGAAAAGACAACCCTCAGAATGGGAGAAAATATTTTCAAATGAAGCAAAAGACAAAGGATTAATCTCCAAAATGTACAAGCAGCTCATGTAGCTCAATATCACAAAGAACCCAATCCACAAATGGGCTGAAGACCTAAACAGTCATTTCTCCAAAGAAGATATACAGATTGCCAACAAACACATGAAAGGATGCTGAACATCACTAATCATTAGAGAAATGCAAATCAAAACTACAGTGAGGTATCACCTCACAGCAGTCAGAATGGCAATCATCAAAGAATCTACAAACAATAAATACTGGAGAGGCATTTACTGGAGAAAAGGGAACCCTCTTGCACTGTTGGTGGGAATGTAAATTGTTACAGCCACTATGGAGAACAGTATGGAGGTTCCTTAAAAAACTAAAAATAGAAGTACCATATGACCCAGCAATCCAACTACTGGGCATTTCCCCAGAGAAAACCAGAATCCAAAAAGAGTCATGTACAGCAATGTTCATTGCAGCTCTATTTACAATAGCCAGGACATGGAAGCAACCGAAGTGTCCACCGACAGACGAACAGATAAAGAACATGTGGCACAGATAAACAATAGAATATTACTCAGCCATACAAGAAATGAAACTGAGCTATTTGTAGTGAGGTGGATAGACCTAGAGTCTGTCATACAGCGTGAAGTGACGTCAGAAAGAGAAAAACAAATACCGTGTGCTAACACGTAAATATGGAATCTATAAAAAAAAAAAAAAAA
>NW_021147184.1:6760-11573 GCF_002837175.3 Physeter macrocephalus
ACTATCAAACTCTTAGAGGAAAACATAGGCAGAACACTCTATGACATAAATCCCAGCAAGATCTTTTTTGTTCCACCTTCCAGAGTAACGCAATAAAAAAGAAAAATAAACAAATGGGACTTAATGAAATGTAAAAGCTTTTGCAAAGCAAAGGAGACTACAAACAAGATGAAAAGACATCCCTCAGAATGGGATAAAATATTTGCAAATGAATCAACGGACAAAGGATTAATCTCCAATATATATAAACAGCTCATGCAGCTCAATATTAAAAAAACTAACAACCCAATACAAAAATAGGCAGAAGGTCTAAATAGACATTTCTTCCAAGAAGACACAGAGATGGCCAAGAACCACATGAAAAGCTGCTCAACATCACTAATTAGAGAAATGCAAATCAAAACTACAATGTGGTATCACCGCACACCTGTTAGAATGGGCATCATCAGAAAATCTACAAACAACAAATGCTGGAGAGGGTGTGGGGAAAAGGAACCCTCTTCCACTATTGGTGGGAATGTAAACTAATACAGTCACTATGGAGAACAGTATGGAGGTTCCTTAAAAAACTAAAAATAGGGCTTCCCTGGTGGCGCAGTGGTTGAGAATCTGCCTGCCAATGCAGGGGACACGGGTTCGAGCCCTGGTCTGGGAAGATCCCACATGCCGCGGAGCAACTAGGACCGTGAGCCACAACGACTGAGCCTGCGCGTCTGGAGCCTGTGCTCCACCACAAGAGAGGCCGCGACAGTGAGAGGCCTGCGCACTGCGATGAAGAGTAGCCCCGCTCGCCGCAACTAGAGAAAGCCCTCGCAAAGAAACGAAGACCCAGCACACCCAAAAATAAATAAATTAATTAATTAAAAAAAAACCTAAAAATAGAATCACCATATGATCCAGCAATCCCACTACTGGGCATATACCCAGAGAAAACCATAAATCAAAAAGACACATTCACCAAAATGTTCATTGAAGCACTATTTACAATAGCCAGGTAATGGAAGCAACCTAAATGCCCACAGACAGACCAATGTTTAAAGGCGTGGTACATATATACAATGGAATATTACTCATCCATAAAAAGGAATAAAATTGGATCATTTGTAGAGATGTCAATGGATCTAGAGACTGTCATACAGCGTGAAGTAAGTCAGAAAGAGAAAAACAAATATTGTATATTAATGCATATATGTGGAACCTAGAAAAATGATACAGATGAAATGGTTTGCAGGGCAGAAATAGAGAAACAGATATAGAGAACAAGCGTATAGACACCAAGGGGGGAAAGCCGTGGGGGCGGTGGTGGTGGTGGGAGGAATTGGGAGATTGGGATTGACATGTATACACTTATATGTATAAAATACATAACCAATAAGAACCTACTGTATAAAAAAATAAAGTAAAATTCAAAAAATTAAATTAAATAAAACAGAAAAAAGTTCTTTCTTTCCCATAGATGTATGTATATGAATGAATTATTTCCATGCTTATATCTATAAACACAAAAAAGAGGAATAAAACCTACCTCAAAGTAAAAAAGAAAAAAGAACAGAACCCACCAGTTATACAGAGGAAAACCCTATAAGGGCACTTGCTCCAGTTGTAAACAATTCTGAAGCTGGTCAGAGGTGGGGAATCGTCTCCCATGCAGCCAGCAGCCCCCCCGCAAGGAGCGTCTTCATTGCAAAGCTGGGGGACCGTGCCGGGGCGTCCCTGAGTAAACGTGAGCTGACCCCCAGGTCAGCTGCTGCTGAACTGTTCCCACCTTTCCCAGGTAAAACACCTGAATGTGTGCAAGGACTTGAAAGCCTAGAGGAAGGGCCGTGGAGCCACACCAGCCACAATACGCAGGCCGACTTGGGGCCTGCAGGCCAGCCAGGATGGTCCTGGCCCCGGGCGCTCTTCTGGAAGCTTTCCATTTCCCTGCCTGACGTACCCCTCCTGTCCCGGCCCCCACCGCTTCCTTCCTTCCTCACCTCTGCCCGGGGAGAAATTCCAGCGGCAGGTATGGGTGACACATCTTCTTCTTTAGCAGGTGGCAGCCCGGCAACTCCTGCAGAAAGTCCAGCAGAGCCCCACTCACACCGGGCCACGCACAGAGCCGTGGGCCCTACTCCCTCCCACCAGCCCAGCCCAGAGACTGCTGACGGGGTAGAGAATATGGCGTCAGGCAGAGCTGCAGGGTCTTTTGCTGCCTGGAGCTGTGTTTATATTGACCTCAGCCCAAGCACACCTGGGGAGGGCTGGCCGGCCGGGTCAGGCTGCCCAGGTCAGCCAATCCTCACCCCTCAGGGTCTCACAGTTGCAGAAAATGGGCCTTGCTGCACCGGCCAGTTCCAAGGAACAGGTGTGGCATCCTGAGGGTCAGGATAGACAAGGGGCTGGAGCCCTGGCTTGATTTCTAATCATTTTATCTGGCCCATGAGTGGGAGACAACTTCAAGAAGACCCTCTCCTAATGAGAGGAACCCAGGAGTCAGGGAGAGGAGGGGTGGTGGGTGGAGACAGAGGCCTGGTGCCCCGGCTGCAGTGGAAGTCTCTGGAAGAGCAGGCAAAGGGAGGCTGCACAGAGTAACGCCCAGGGTCACAGACCTGTCGGAGCTGCTGTTTGTTAGTTCAAGTCCTGCTCTGAGGTGCTCTGTGTCAGCTCTGAGTGACAGGTGAGGTGGGGGTGCTCTGCAATGAGGGCTATGTGCACGGTTCCTGTGTGCCCAGCCCTGCCGTGGTACCTGCACAGGGGTGTTCCGTAGCCAAGGAGGGGCCTGACCACAAGAGCCCCGACGGCTGCTGGGTAGCTGCCCAGGTGGGCTCCATATCCTGGGAGGGGCCTGACCACGAGAGCCCCGTGGGCTGCTGAGGAACTGGTAAAGATGTCAGGACAGTCAGTGAAGCCACTGAGGATATATATCCAGTAGTTCCTAATTCCGACACCCTGCTGGTCATTCTACCATCCACCAGGACACGGTCTAAGCAGGGGCCTGACCACAAGAGCCCCGTGGGCTGCTGGGTAGCTTCCCAGGTGAGCTCCATATCCTGGGAGGGGCCTGACCACGAGAGCCCCGTGGGCTGCTGGGTACCTGCCCAAGTGAGCTGTATATCCTGCGAGGGGCCTGACCACGTGAGCCCCGTGGGCTGCTGGGGAACTGGTAAAGATGTCAGGACAGTCAGTGAAGCCACTGAGGATATACATCCAGTAGTTCCTAATTCCTACACCCTGCTGGTCATTGCTCTGTGTCAGCTCTGAGTGACAGGTGAGATGGGGGTGCTCTGCAATGAGTGCTATGTGCACGGTTCCTGTGTGCCCAGCCCTGCCGTGGTACCTGCACAGGGGTGTTCCATATCCAAGGAGGGGCCTGACCACGAGAGCCCCGTGGGCTGCTGGGTAGCTGCACAGGTGAGATCCATATCCTGGGAGGGGCCTGACCACAAGAGCCCCGTGGGCTGCTGGGTAGCTGCCCAGGTGAGCTCCATATCCTGGGAGGGGCCTGACCACGAGAGCCCCGTGGGCTGCTGGGTACCTGCCCAAGTGAGCTGTACAGTCAGTGAAGCCACTGAGGATATACATCCAGTAGTTCCTAATTCCTACACCCTGCTGGTCATTCTACCATCCACCAGGACAAGGGATTCTGTATTAGACTTACATGATGTTTTCTTCTGTATTCCATTAGTCCCAGAGGTCACAGAAATTTTGGCTTGTGATTGGCAGCACTCAACATACAACGAAGACAATACTGCTGGGGCCGTGCTGCCCCAAGGGTTCAAAAATACCCACACGACCTTTGGTGAAACTTAACTAAAACCTAAAAGATCTACCTCTGGAGAAGGGAACCCTACTTCAATATGCAGACAACATTCTGATCACCAGCCCTACTAAGAAGGCTTCTGAACTACCTAGCCAATAAAGGATAGAAGGTGTCCAAGAAAAAGGCTCAAATATCACAGACTAAGGTGACCTGCCTAGGCTTCCTTCTCACAGAAGGTCGGAGAAGCCCATCCCAGGAAAAGGAAGAAGCCATTTGCAGCCTTACCCCTTCTAAAACTAGAAGACAGCTTAAGGGTTCCCGGGGAGGTCGGGGTTTGCTGCACCTGGATCCCTAACTACAGTCTAATAGCTGGGCCTCTATATGAAACATTGAAAGGAAAAGATGATGATCCATTCGAATAGAATCCAGAAGCGGTCTTTCAAGAATGGAAAGAGCAGTTAATTCAGACCCTTGCCCTGGACCTCCCTAATTTAGCTCAACCCTTTGACCTTTACATTCCCGGTAGAAGGTGAATCGCCCTTGGAGTAATAGTGCAAAAACTGGGAGCACTTGAAATGGAACAACGCAAGAATGCCCTCCAGGTAGGAGAAAGTACGGTCACCAAGGGCTTGGCCCGCCGCACCATCCGGCCAAGATACTGGGGGTATCTAAAAACCTGGAAATCAGCAGCCCGCAAGGCCAGCTCCCTCCTAAGGGAAAAGGACCCCACGTGGTGATCCTAACCACCCACCATGCCCTGAAGTTGCAGGGGACGCACCGTGGGCACACTGACCACGAGTGAGGAAGCCCTCCAACTCCAACCTCCAGAGGGACAACCGGGGGCAACGGGTCCACATGATGACTCGTGTGACCATCACTTGATGTGGATCTTCTCTCAGAAAACAACAAGAGCGTGCCCCAAAAGAGCAGACTACTGCTTGCAGGACTTACTGCACCCAGAGCGGAGCTAATAAGCTTGGCGGGGGAACCGTAAATAACGCTGTCACCATAGAAAAGCCCACAGACACCGCGGTGACGGTGGCCGATGAGACCGGCTGGACACCTGGCTAC
>NW_021147184.1:13255-19320 GCF_002837175.3 Physeter macrocephalus
TTTCCTGAATATATTCAAGAAAAGGGCATACACCCTTTTTAGCCAACCAAACAGGTGGGCTTTGCAAATCAATACTACAAAAGCTATCACATCCCATCAGTCAGAAGAGCCATCCTCATAAAGTGTAAACACCAGAAATGCAGGACAGGGCGAGGAGAGAAGGGAGCCCTGTGAGGCTGATAGTGGAAATGTCAATTGCCAACGGGCACACTGAAGAAGTGTACTGTGTTTACTAAAACATCTAAACAAATGAGCTACAGAGCATAGGGCACTTGCACTCTAGGGCGAATAGCTTGGGAAAAACAAAAATCGCCATGATACAGGCACCCCAACGTTTACCGCCTCTCTGTTTAAAAGAGCCTCGACTTGGATAAAACCTAAATATACCTGGAAGGAAAAAATGGATAAAAGAGATGTGGTACGTATGTAGAGTGGAATATAACTCAGCCAGGAAATCAAGGAAATAAGGCCAGTTGCATCAACGCAGGAGGAGTTATGTACGATCATTCTAAGTAACATAAGTCAGAAAGAAAAAGACACATATCATAAGATATAACTTAAAGGTAGAATCAACAATGGCTACACATGAAATAAATTACAAAACAGAAACATAGTCAAATATGTAGAAAACACACATAAGGCTCCTAAAGGGGAAAGGTGGGGAGGGGTGAGGCATTATCCAGGAGGTTGAAATTAGCAAAGATACCGTTCCAAATACCAAATTGATAATAGACAAGGCCTACACGGTACCTCAAAGAACTGCACTCAGCACACTCAAGTCACCAGAAAAAATTATATACGACTGGTAAGAACCTGAAAAAGAATTTATTGATGTCTGTTTCTACGTGAATCAAGTGGATGTAGAACAGCAACAAACAGCATTGAAAATCAGCTGTAAGCAATATAATAATAATAAAAAAAGACAGTGACAGACAAAAACCCTTATAACTTTTGCTCAGGAGCTGTGATGCAACATGGATTGAACACATCTAGACACACAGCAGGATGAGACATAAGGCTGGAAACTCTTGGGACTGAGAGGATTGGTGAGGTTGAGTGAGCAAATGCAGACCCTTTAAAGTAACACTGCGTGCTACCCATTCCATGGGTCCCAACTCTCCAGGTTCAAGGGAATCTTCCTACAACTAAAAGATGCATGGGAAGCCCAGAGGATGGTACACTGTGTGATCATGAAAGGTTTCTACAACGCACCTCATTTTTCATCTCCTGGTGCTCGGGTTCACCATTCCAGCCGCTTTACTAACAAGCTCCCCACTTGGAGAATCAGCACTTTTAACCTCCTGTTTCGCACAGTTTGCAATATGTGTGGAGGATGAACGGGAAGAGGGGGAACCAATGAGAGACTAGCTGTAGGTGTTTGGACAGGCACAGGTCACTCTAATGTCCCATCACGAAGAAGAATCCACCAAAGGCTCAGCCTGACGTCCCGGAACAAGAATAGGGCCTGAAGCGATCCTGTGGTTTTGCGGCCAGCTCACAAAAAAGCGAGTTGAAACATGGAGCTCAGGGACACTGCAACTCACAAACCCGCACAGTTATCAATGACAACTACCATCCAAAAATACATTGAGTTAAGGCAACGAAGAGGATTTGAACGCCAGGCAGAATTGCAGGAAACAGATTTCAAGAGGTATATTGGAGTTTCCTTGAAAGCACATGAAAAGCGGCAGAACTTGGACAATGATGCAGTTGGCCAAAAAGGGCGTATGCGTTTTTTCCTGAATTCAGGAAAACCAAGCAAGCGTGCGATGCCAATCAGCACTACAAAAAGTCTCACTTCCCCCCTGTCAAAACGGCCATCCGCAAAAAGTGTAAAAACCACAAATGGAGGACAGGCCATGGACAACAGGGAACCTTATTACGCTGGCGGGCGGGATGAAAATTGCCGACAGACACTCACCAAAAGTGTATGGAGTTTCCTAAAACATCTAAAAAACAGAGCTACAGAGCATAGGGCACTTCCACTCATGGGCGTTTACCTTGGGAAGACTAAAAGTCAACAAGAAACAGGCACCCCAAAGCTTAGGCCTACTCTGTTTACAAGAACCTCGACTTCGGTACACGTTCAATATCCCAGGAAAGAGAAAAATGGATACAGAAGTTGTGGAACTTATGTACAATGGAATATCACTCAGCCATGAAATCAATGTCATAAGGCTAGTAGCAGCCTAACGAGTGGATTTAGGGACGATAATTCAAAGTGAAATAGGTCACACAGAAAAAGAAACTTATCATAACATATCACTTATAGAGGGAATGTAAACATGGCTACACATGAACTGAATTAAAACAGAACAGAGTCACACAATTAGAAAAAGCACTTACGCCTGCTTCAGGGGAAAGGTGAGGTGGGGTTATTCATAAAACAAGAGTTTGAAATTAGCACAGATACCGTTCCAAAAACCAAATATGTAAGAGACAAGACCTACTACTTGTTCAATGAACTGCACTCAACAGCTCCTATTCATCGCAGAAGAAAAATTCCAGCCCTTGTTTCTCAGGAGCTCTGAGGTCTACCTGCGAGGTAAACTTAACTCACCTGGCACAAGGTGGCCATCCCTGGTCTCACATCAACAGGATCTCAGGCACAAATCTCCTTGTTTCTCCATTTTGTCTTTAAGTTACTTGTTCAAACAACTGCACAAATATGACAAAGATATAAAATCAGGCATCTTCTGCCCCAGTGCCTACTAATAAATGATTTTCTGCCACTTTAATCATAAAGATAGATCATTTCAACATTCTGCTAACCTTATTATTTGTCATTTTTCTTGACATTTCTATTGAATACTCTTTCAATATTTTAACAATGGAACATTTCTTAAGGTTGTTCCAGACCCAGCCTTTAGTGGTAAAGGCTTTGTTGTTATATTTCTATTATGTTTCCTTTAAAAATCATTATGCTATTTAACTGGATTAAGTCAATTCTATAGGCATTTATCTTATGATATTGATGAAATTAATACATAGAGGGCAGTAGTACAAGTTGATTGGACTCGAGAGCCTCTACTAGCACAGTTAAGTATAATATTATCTATATATAAACCAAAGTACATGCCGAGTGAGATTCTCCGACTCTTTTTCACTGTCTGCCCCTCAAGCCTGTGAGAAATGGAATATTTCTTGCCATCTCAGTAAACAAAGGATGTCACAGCCATCAGCACCTGCAGCGCTCCAATGTGAGCGGGCGGGCCCTGAGGAACTCAGGATATGCACATACAGAATGCAGGCCCCAGAGAGCTGAGGGGCATATGAAAGGAAGGAATTCAGTGAGCCCAGACTCTGGCACCTTCCCAAAAAAGAAAAGCTCTGCATTCCTCACCTTGGAGAGCTGGTCTTCCTTAGCTAACAATCACCTTTTCGTGTTCTCCGTTACCTGCGCCAGCCCCCCGCCCTGCCCCCTCCCCCCGGTACTTTAGCTCAGGGAGGAAGGGGCACACAGGGGCTCGGCTGAATAAGGGGCCTGCGAGCCTCCGGAGGAGTTTTCGGCCGCTTTCCCCACAGTCGGGAGGAGGGGCGCTGACGCTGCAGCCGGACCCTGCGCCTCGCTTGCCCCGTTTCCCCTCAGGACGCTCAGGCCGACCCCCTCCCCACGCCCCCACCAGGCCCCGCGAGCCAGGCCGAGGGCAGGGGCGAGAGGAGGGACCCAAGTTCCCCGGGACCAGACGCCGGGGCCGCTCGTTCTGCACAGCAGCGACGGGTGGCAGCGAACCCCTGCCCCTCAGAAGCTGCTCTTGCGCTGCCTCCCGGGCACCGGACCCACTTACCCGGCCCGCCGTCCCCACGACTGTCGCGGCTTCGGCCGCCGAGGCCCCTCCGCAGCCGGCAGCCTCAGTGGGGCCACCCTCCCCTCGGGCCCCGGGGGTGCTCCGGGAGGGCGGGGGGCAGCGCAGGCATTTTTCCTGGACTCCTACCCAAAAACTCAAAGATACACGGTCTACAGTAAATGTTCACAAATGATGGTTGCTGCTGTGCTTACTATCGTATTAAACGTGTGAAATCCATAAAACACTTGAAGTTAAAAGTTAACTATGAATTTTTACCTTTCCTTATTATGTCTCTGCTATTCACAATTGTCGTTAATCAATCAGAGACTGTGGCATCACTCGTTAAAAATGAGCTTGTTAAAAAAATAGAACTCAGGCCCACCGGCCCTACTGTATCAGAATCTGCAATTTTACAATCTCTCCAGTGTACTTGTGGACCCATGAATAGTTGAAAGGTACATTTCTACCTCGACATGTCTTTTCTGTCTGAGAAATACGCACATTTTTTCCAGTTTTATATGAATAAAACACTCAAAATGCATATGCCATTGTTGAAACCATCATTTTATCATCTCTTTTCCAGATAAGTATAGTCTCTATACTGGTTTTATGGATCACATGACATACTCTTTATTGTATTTAGAAATAGAGAAAGTTACTTTGTGAAAAAAAAAATATATATATATGTATATATATTAGTGGATAATTGAAGACACTCTTCTAAATTAAAACCGGTTGTCTTAATTTGCTGTTTTCTTCTTGGGTCACATTATGAACTCTTCCCATGGCCACATGCCATGTGTACTTTGAATTTCAGGGACTGCTGACATTCCAGGATGTGCCCATAGATTTCTCTCAAGAGGACTGGGAATGCCTGGAGCAAGATCAATGGGAATTGTACAGGGATGTGATGTGAGAAAAGTATAGGAACCTGCTCTCCTTGGGTGAGGATACCTTCCTTCCAGAATTCCTTATCCACCCACAGGGTTTAGAGTCCTTCATTTGTAGAATGTCTCCTGGAATCTTCTGCTTCCTACAATAGGGTTTCAGATTGCAACGTTTCTGGAAATATTGGGAGTTTGTGGGTAAAATTTATCTTATTCTTTGAAAATTGCAGCCTCCTTTTTAATATACTTTGTAACTGCTTGGGATGTGTCTATATGAACAGTGTATTATATGCTTCTGTTATAGTCCTTACAATATTTTATTCTCTGTATTTTCTGTAACAAACTTCCATGGATTCTTTGGGCTTAAGGTGTATTAAAAGGGAGGGTGCGATTCTGTGACTTCCCTGGTGATGCACTGGTTAAGAATGCATCTGCCAATTCAGGGGACACGGGTTCGATCCCTGGTCCGGGAAGTTCCCACGTGCCACGGAGCAACTAAGCCAGTGGGCCACAACTACTGAGGCTGCGTGCCACAACTACTGTAGCTGGTGCGCCTTGAGCCCGTGCGCCATTTATTTTTGGAGAATAAAACCACCTCGGAGTGATTACAATTTAGACCAGCTAGTCCAAATTCTTTATCACCTGTTCTTCTCAAACACCGATCAATGGAACAAGTTTTACTAGGGATAACAGTGTAATTGTATTCTAGAGTTCATATCGGCAATATGGTTTATGACCTTGATGCTGGATAATGACATTTCAATCGTATAACTGCTATTAATTGTCTCTTTGTTCAACGATTAAAGTCTCACGTGATCTGAGTTCATACTGGAATCATCCTGGTTGGTTTCTGTCTATTGCAGATTCCTTCCAGTATTAAAGGGCAAGAGCAATATGGCTTACTTTACAAAATGTCTTCAAACTAAATGATGATATAATCTACATTCAATTAATTTATACATACCCTACTGTAGAAAAGGTTTTGTTATGGTGGCTGAACCCAGTAATTATGTAAAACTGAAACTTTTATCTGCACTGGTTCAAGTCCTCTTCCTACGAATATGTTTATAATCAACATTCTTTCACAATTTACCCAATTTAATTCACCATAGCATTCCTCATATTAACTAAATGGAAAATCTTAAGCTATATACAAATCCAGAAAGGGCCAAAAATCATCAGCCCCCATGGATTATTACAACCCATTGCTGAGGCATTCAAATTACTTATGAAAGAACCACTATGTCCATCAAAATCATCAAATTATATATTATTGCCCCAATGCTAGCCTTAACCCTGGCTCTCACAACATGAATTCCTCTTCCCATATCTTATCTACTTATTAATATAAATGTAGGCATATTATTTATATTAGCCATATCACACCTAG
>NW_021147185.1:0-19269 GCF_002837175.3 Physeter macrocephalus
GAGAGATCCAGCCTCTTTCCATTTGTTGTTCAAACGGCTCTGTCCAGCTGGGAATAATGAGAAAAGACAAACACGCCAATTAGGCTAGGTCCATACATAAATAAACCGCACAGCTCCTTAATTAAGCCACTTATAGGAGTGGGCAGGCTGGGAGAAGAAGTGGGAAGGAGAGCGATGGCCCTGTAGGGCCAGGGCCTGGCCTGGAGGAGCCGGGGGCGCGGATGCCATTTTGGCCAAGACGGCGGAGCCAAGTGGGAGACCTCCATCCATCGCTGGGGGTTGTGGACCACTTCAGCCAAGGGATGCCGGCGGGTGTGGGGGGCAGACTTGGGGGCCGGAGGAGGATTGTGGGGGTGGGGAGGGGTCTCCAGATGCTCCCCAGGGTGAGAGGGAGGTTGGGTTAGGGAAGGCAGTAAAGGCAGCCTAAATCCCGCCACCAGGAGACGGCAGTATGGGACTGAGCCTCCTTTGTCCTTTTCCATGAGCTGGCTCGGCCTGGCACATGACCTCTTCCCTGAAAGCAGCCACATCTGCTCTCTCCTCCTCTGCCGCCTCCTCCTCCCCAGGGCCTCAGAAGGGTGGTGAAGTCCAAAATCAAATCACCTCCCTGTTTCCACAGCTGGCTCCCTCAAGGCGCCTTCAGTGGAGACGCAGGCCCTGGCCAAGGCTCCCCAGCCACAAACTGTACCCAGGCTACGTGGATGCACAGTTCAAGACAAAGGAGGGACACGTGTGGTCAGGGACGGGGCCAGGATGTGCCGGGGGGTAAAGGGCGGTTGGTGACGGTGGGTGATTTCTGTATCTCCGACCCCACCGCCAGCCCTAGCCCCACCATACACTTTCCACACTCCCTGCCACGCTGCTGGACTGCTTCTCGACAATAAACCCCAGCAGATTGCAGTCGCTGTAATCAGGCAAGGAAGCAAAGCCTCCCGCTCCCCCAGCAGTGCCTCTGAAAGTGACGTGCCTTTTGCAGAGCTCAGCAGTCCCGGCTGGAAGCAAAGGGCAAAGGCAATATTTAGATAATTAAAAACCCATTGCTGATGGGCCAGCCGGGTGGCCACAGGTGGCTTCGGGGTGGACCAGCAATGGCTCAGAATGGCCAGCGCGCCTTCTCCCCTCCCCTTCCAGCTACGGTTAAAGGAGACAACAGGTCTGGGAGGCACGCAGGTGACCACTGTGAAATTCTGCCCCGAGAACAACTGGGCTGAAGCCTGGGATTCTGGCTCCACAGTCCCTACAAGACCGGGGCCAGGCCCCGCCTCTGCCTCACCTCTCCTCCAGCCACAGCAGCCTGCCTGGACTCTTCCTGCCTCGGGGCCTTTGCACTGGCTGTGCCCTCTGCCTGGACCACTCTTCCCCAGCTATCCACGCAGCCTCACTCCCCCCTTTCAAATTCCACCTCCTCAGGAAGGCCCGCCCTGACTGCTGTCCAAAGAAGTTTCACATGGCCCTCCCTAGTCGCCTCATCCTCTCACTCTACAGCGGGGTTTCTGTTAACACTTCATCCCTGAATCTACACCTGACATTTTTGTCATCTTGTTCATCTTTCTCTGTGGGACTTACCTGGCGTCTCTACCACTGCATCAGCAGTGCCTAGTATGGTATCTGGTGCTCCATGGAGACTCGGCTCTGAATAAGTGAATGAATGAATGAATGATGCCCGAGTTAGATACAGAGCAACCCAGGGCACAGCCTCAGAAGGGGGGGCCGGGCTACGAACCAGACGGGAAATGTACTCTGGAAGCTTCTGGGTTGGGAGGTGTCCCTCTCCGTGGGAGCTGGAGTTGGAAGGCATCCCTGGCCGCAGCCCTCCCCCAGCTTTGCGGCCCCGGGCAGCAAAGGTGACCACAGGTCGATCTGGCCAAGCAGCCTGTGTCTCCTCATTTAGCCTCTGAATTTTGAAAGCTTGACTTGGTGCCAAGAATCACTGAGCTCCCAGGAACCCAGCCTCGCGCCTCTGTCCGACCCTCTTCCTGCTCCCCTGCTCCCAGCTGATGCCTGTGAAAACCCAAATCAAGGTAGGCTCCCCCTCACAACGACCAAGCCTCGATCATCTGTCGTCACCGGGACGGCAGGAGCACCGACTACTGGCGCACACAGATAACCTGAGGCCCCAGTCTCAGGCCCTGGGCCCTCCACCCCATCAAACATCGCCTGCAGTTGCTGCTGGGCCCCCGAAGAGCAGTCTTGAACGTCATGCCCCCTTTGTTCCCCCCACCTCTGCTTTAACGGGGCCTTCCCAGGAAAGGTGATGGGGCAGATAGGGCCCCCTTCTCGCCCCACCTGTTGGGACGGGTCCTCTGACGGGCTTGGGGCCACACCTACCGCTCCAGACCCCTTGGTCTCCCGCTCCTCTGAACTCCGGGAGCGTGCGCTCCACACACAGTGCAATCCGCACCTCGCCGCCCCCCAGCATGCCAGCTCTGGAGTTTCTGGAGCCTTCCGGATCGTGACCAATGCAGCCTTGACAGTCTGACTGGCGGCCAAGCCATCCATGCCTGCTTCTTCTCCTTGGAGGCCTCAAAGTGCCCCACCTCTCCCCAGCCCCTGCTCAGTTGGGTTGGATCACTTCTTCTTGGGTGCAGGAAACAGGTGAGACAGCCATTCCAGGCCAGGCAGCCTCCTGGGGCCCAGGTGGCCTGGGTCCAATCCCACCTGTCACTCATGGCCCCTGACTTCTCTCCACCTCCAGTTCTTCCCAGCACTGAGCGTGGACGAAAGTGTAGAACATTGCAACCCCCTGCCCCACGCATCCCGTTATCTTTAACGTATGGCTAACGTCCCCACGTCACGGGCCCCTGCCCGAGGTTGACTCAGGAAGGGGACCGCAAGAGCACGTGTTTGCCAAGTGGCAGACACCCTGGAGCCCCTCCTCCTCCCTGGGAATGGAGGTGGCTTGGCCCCCGAAGCTTCAGGAAGGGCCCCTGCCTCTTCCCATCCCATGTAGCCAACTTCACCGTCAGTTCACCGAGAGGGTTCTACTTCCCCTTTTCGAAGGGGTCCTGATCTAAGCCTAAGCATCAGCCCACTTCCCTAAAGGAAACAAGCCGGTGGGGCCCCATGGAGAACTCAGAGCGTCCTGGCCTTCAGCCAAACCCACGGACGCTTGGCTGGTGACCTGGTCAGTTCTACGAATCCCCAGGCAGTTGCGGGGCCTCCCTCTTTGGGACACTTCCCCTTAGTCGTCCCCTCCAAGTGCCCCCTGAATCTGTTTCTCGTGGTCCTTAGGGTCTGCGTCATCACGGTCCCCTCCAGACACCACCGTCCTGATGACCCAGACTTTACTGTCTCTTCCGTCTTTGAATCCCAAGGTCTGCTATACAGCAGGTGATCACTGAATGCTCGCCTGGTATACAGCAGGTGCTCCATGAATGCATGTCAGGAGACAGAGGCAGAGGCGCTGGGCCGTTAAGGCCCACATCTGAAGGAGTTTGGGAAACTGATTCTTCCGGCCCTGTAGTCACGCATCACCTTCCGGCAAAGTGAGGGTAGGGGGTGAAAAAGTGATTCCCCAGTGGCCCCGGAGGAAGGGGCTGCTTTGTTTTGGTCTCTCGGTCCCTGGGTTTGGGGCTGGGGTCTTGACCACACGCAGCTCCAGATTAGTGGGGGTCGCACCCACTTCTGCTTTCACTGGGTGTCACCACAAACCACCTAGCCAGCCTTCCTCTTATCAGCAACTGTCACGCCCAGAGGGCTGCAGTAGCTGTGTATTTTCATCCCTCCCTCCAGGGAGCCCTGATAAGGAGGCCAACCTTTACCCTCTGCTGCTTCCCCTAGTAGCCTGGAAAAGTTTCCCCATTAACGGGGCCTGGGGCCTCTGGATGGTAACTCCACTGACCCCACCCCTTGCCCTGCAGGAGGAAGCTGGGAGGGCCCGGTTCCCCATTCAGTAGAACCTCACCCGCCCCCCAGGACACCTCACAGTGGCCCCAGGAGGCCAAGATGGTGGCCTGGAAGGGGAGTGCTGGGCGGAAAGCCAGGCCTGACAGCTGGTGGGTCTCCGCGAGGAAGCCTGTTTGCAGGACTAGCTCTCTGGCTGGTTTATAATCTTGGCACCACTGAGCAGGAAGCGTGGAGCCAGCCAGAAGCGCAGAGGGCAAGCCTTGCTCGTGACCCCCCCGCGCCCCCGGCTCCATCTCAACGGCAGCCTCTCTTCCCTGTCTGGGTGCCGGGAGCCCTTTGGCGCAGGGGCCAGGTCTCGCTTATGTCTGCATCCAGCATCAGGGAGAAGCCTGGTCTAGGGAGCTGCTCAGAGGGCTGTGGGCTGCGTGCAGAAGTGACAGCCCTGTCCTGTCAGCTGGCAAGGAGCCGGCGCCTCACCACACACACACCTGGCCCTCTAGCTCACAGCCCCTAACTCTCCATCCCAAACAGCCCCGAGTGCCTGTCCATCAGCAAAAGAACGGATGGAGGGACTTCCCTGGTGGCGCAGTGGTTGAGAGTCCGCCTGCCGATGCA
The DNA here is from genome assembly GCF_002837175.3 of Physeter macrocephalus. Taxonomy (NCBI): domain Eukaryota; kingdom Metazoa; phylum Chordata; class Mammalia; order Artiodactyla; family Physeteridae; genus Physeter; species Physeter macrocephalus. Next base: position 4,462 of record NW_021147185.1, read on the forward strand.
GGGGACGCGGCTTCGTGCCCCGGTCCGGGAAGATCCCACATGCCGCGGAGCGGCTGGGCCCGTGAGCCGTGGCCGCTGAGCCTGCGCGTCCGGAGCCTGTGCTCCGCAACGGGAGAGGCCACAGCGGTGAGAGGCCCGCGTACCGCAAAAAAAAGAACGGATGGAGGGACTTCCCTGGTGGCTCAGTGGCTGAGAATCTGCCTGCTAATGCAGGGGACACGGGTTCGAGCCCTGGTCCGGGAAGATCCCACATACTGTGGAACAACTAAGCCCGTGCGCCACAACTACTGAGCCTGCGCTCTAGAGCCCACAGCCACAACCACGGAGCCCGCGTGCCGCAACTACTGAAGCCCACACGCCTAGACCCCGTGCTCTGCAACAAGAGAAGCCACGGCAATGAGAAGCCCACGCACCGCAACGAAGAGTAGCCCCCGCTCGCCGCAACTAGAGAAAGCCCGCGCACAGCAACGAAGACCCAACGACGAAGACCCAATGCAGCCAAAAATAAATAAATAAATTTATATTAAAAAAAAAAAAGAACGGACGGACAGCTGCGCTGACTCTCACACAGAAATATCGCTCAGCAGCCTGGACAAGTGTCACAGACAGAATGTCGCACAGAGTCACCCAGGCTGCAGAGCCCCCGCGGTACACACAGCTCCCCTTGCACGAGGACCCGGCGCAGGCGAAGCTCCCCGAGGACACGTGCAGAAGAACGGGAGGTAGGGGCGCACACAGATGCGGGCACACCCACGTGCATCGCGTCGTTCACGACAGGCCAGACGCGAAAGCAACTCAAGTGCCCACCAACAGATGAACGAATAAACAGATACGCTATACACACACAATGGAATAGTATTCAGCCTTAAAAAAGGAACGAAGCACTGACACCTGCTACAACATGGACGAACCTTGAGGACACTGTGCCGAGTGAGATAAGCCAGTCACGAAAGGGCAAATCCTGTATGAGTCCACTGCTGTGAGGCCCCTAGAGGAGTCACGGTCATAGAGACAGAAAGTAGGATGGTGGGCTTCCAGGGGCTGGGGGAGGGGGCTGGGGAGTTCAGTTTAGGAAGATGGATGGTGGTGATGCTTGTGCAACACCGAAAGCTGATCTGAACATCGAAAAATGGGTGAGACGCTACATTTTATGTTTCGTATATTTTAACCACAATTTGAAAATAAGAAGCAGCTAACCTCGAGGGATGGAAAGCAGATCAGTGGCCGGGGTGGGGAGAAGACTGGCCAGGTACACCTGGGAAGGAACTTTCTGGAGTGACAGCAATTTCCATACCTGGATTGAGACGGTGATGACACAGATGTGCACATACGTGTCAAAGGCCAAAGAACAGAACTCTTTAAATGGCGGCATTTTAGCAAACGCGAACCCTACCTGAAAAAGCTGATTTTAAAAGGTAAAAAAAGACTTCGAACGCTCATCTCAATGCACATACGTTTTTATTTACAAGGTATTTTTAGGTACTCTATATTAATAATCGCTCCGTTATAAAACATACGCAAAAAGAGAGCTTTCTGAAGAGATGAGAAAAATAGAGCTCTAGCATATTCTTCCGGAGTTAATGGGTCGCTGGGTCCCCACTTTGGAAGACGGGTCACGGCAGTCTGTGGGAGATTCCAAGTGCTGGGGGAGCTCGGGAGGAGGAAGAGCTGGGGTGGGGGGCTTGGTTAGGGGCACGGGGGGCCCACTCTGCATTGAATCGCAAGGCCCTGCCGTCTGCTGATGCGGCCCCGAGACCAAGGCCATGGGCACAGGACGTGCAGCGCGGGAGCAGTCTGGTACCACACAGCCCTTCCCTCCCTCTCTGCCCCACACGTATAAGATGTAACCCTCCCCCCACAAAAAATACCCACGTGGGCAGGTGTGCCAGAATTGCCTATGGAGTGCAGAGTCCCAGGCCAGAGGGATGGGTGCATCCTACCTTTCCTGGGGGGGGCTCAGCCTCTGCCCAGGGCGGCAGCCGGAAGCACCGTGGTGGAGGGGCTATCGCAGGCCCGAGGTGGGCAGGGGTGGGAGATGGGGGAGCCCAGCTTCAGGAGGCTTGGGGGCGGGGCAGGAGCACCGGCTTCAAACCCTGCTCTACCGCTGTTCAGACGTGTGGCCCTGGGTGCACCCCTCTGTGCTCAGTTTCCCCGTATTTAAGGGGGGTAATGATGCGCCCCTGTGGGGAGGTTGAGAGAAGTAAAGGCTAATATCCAAAGCCCTTGGAGCAAACCACGAGCTCACAGCTACCGGCTGTTACTTTCTCTCTGGCCTCCGTCCACCCCGACTCCGGCCCCTTCTCCCTCAGGCTCCATGGGGCACCCGGGGAAGGCCAGTCTCTGCAGCCCAAGTTCAAGTCCACGGGGCGGGTCTGTGTTTATCTTTAAGTCGTCCTTTTCCTGCCCCGGGGCCAGCACCTGGCCCCTCCCTGGGCCCATTGTCTCAGGACCCAGGGCCATCCGGTCGTCCTGGGGGAGAACAAGGGAGCCCCCCACCCCCATTTCCTCACACCGGCTTGGACTCCAAGTCCCTGGCCCAGCCCTTGGCCAAATAAACACAAACGCACACAAAAGACATCCCGGCACAGACCTCAGGGCAGCGAGGGGCAGCTCTGAGGGAGGAAGGGGAGCGGAGCACAACTGCCAGAGCGTTCCGCTTAGGATGCCACCGGGGCCGGCCGCCACCCCACCAGCCCCTGGGCGCCCAGGAGCCAGGGCCCATCCAGAAAGGTCTGTCGGCAGAGCTGCCCGAGGACCCTGCCTGGATGGCTGAAGCCCTCGGAGCCAGAGGCCCTGTGTCGAGTGAGGGCTGCCCACCACCCCAGGGTATAAGAAGCCACTGCTGATGCCGCCTGCTCCCCACCAAAGCCCCTGGTGGTTTAAGCTGCACCTGATACTCTCTGTCCCAGGACGGGCACAGCGGAGGGGCGTTCCCCGCCGGCTCTCGGGGGTGGCCAGCAAGGCCGACTTCCAGCTGCCTACATGGGGCTCAAGGACGCCCCCTCTGTCGGCTCCTTCCCTTCCCCATCTCCTGTCCCCTCTGGTGTCTCCTGGGATCACCTCCCAAATAAAGGTCTTGCACCCAAGTCCTGAATCCGGGCAACTAAATCCAGCCAAAGGCAGGTGTGTGCCAACGGCATCCCTGTGGGGGGGGGGGGGGGCGGGGGGTCAGCGGGCACGACAAACCCAATGAGGCACAGGGCTGGTTCATGCCCTCCAGGCAATGGTGGGGGGTGGGGGTGGGTGGGGAAGAAGCCAGAAGGCAAAGTACCCACAGGGGAGGTGCTGGGGCTCAGCCCTGGGACAGGGAACAGGAAAAGACTTGTCCTCACTTGGACCTCATGGCTTCTCCCTGCCTCAGATGGGTTTGGATTTTCTCTCCTCCCATTAGACCCGACCATCTCCAAAGAATTGCAGGGTGGTAGCTGTAATTGCTTCCTTCTTATTCCATCCATTAACGGGAACTCAGATCCACGGGCTGGCTGCCTACTGAGGCTTCAGGTAGCAATTTTCCATTTGTGTTTCAAATTTTAATGAACACGCCTGTCCCCTGGGCCCAAGACGAGGGCTGTGAGTGGGTCGCAGGCATGCCACCCAAGGCTGGGGCTCCAGTGGGATTTCTACCAGAGCTTGACTTCTCCAGGGAACAGCTCCGACGAAAAATGGTCCTCACCGCAGCCTCCCCGGCTCCTACCGCCCCGCCCCGCTGGCTCCGTGTTGTGTCGAGTAGGCTGCAAATCCTAAGATTATTATTTCTTTCCGACAGCCCCAAAGTATCCTATATCCCAAGATGGAGAGTAAAGTTCAGCTCTGATAAGATTGCATCACCGGGGAGGAGATACATTCTCACCCTTGCTCCCTCGGCCTCCTCTGGCTCACATAATTCCTTTCTGATCTTACCCAGGGCATCCAGTCAGGCTGGGAGGCAAACGGGATAATCCATTTTAGAGAGATTGATCAATATCGTTAGGAGCCTTTTAAATGGTGCCACAGGCTTCAAGGAGCTGAGGCAGACAGCTGAGCTGGAAATTGGGGGGCCAGGGGGTGACAGGAGGGCAGGCGCTACCCGTAGGGATTTTCAGAGAGTCCTCCCATTTCCTACCAGTCTTCGAGAGCTGGTTCTGATCAGGGTAAGGAGGCTGGGCACATGTGGGCAGGTCGTGCACTGCCCAAGGAGCTGGGTTAAGGGGGCTCGCAGGCTGAAGTCTGGTGGCTCCTGAACTCATGACCCGGTGCCTGGAGAAAACAGGAGGACACGTGCTCCTTGCGACATGGGCAGGGGCTGCCCAGCTCCCAGGGCCAGGTGCCAGTGGGGAATGCAGACCCTGTGGAACCAGAGCTTCAGACTTTTTAAAGAGAAACTAGAAACCTGGGTTAAAAAAAAAAACAAAATCCCTGGGCTTTTAAATATTGGCAAAAAAAATTTTTTTTTTTTTTTTTTTGCGGTACGTGGGCCTCTCACTGTTGTGGCCTCTCCCGCTGCGGAGCACAGGCTCCGGACGCGCAGGCCCAGCGGCCATGGCTCACGGGCCCGGCCGCACCACGGCACGTGGGATCCTCCCGGACCGGGGCACGAACACGCGTCCCCTGCATCGGCAGGCGGACTCTCAACCACTGCGCCACCAGGGAAGCCCCTGGCAATAATTTTTAAAAAATAAATAAAGCGCTGCGTGGGGACCAAATAAAACACAGCTGCAGGCCAAGTACTGAGGTCTTCCACCAGCCCCGACCGGGAGGCTCTGCTCCTTCACAGGACCTGCTACCCGCCGGCCGCTGAGCCACCCCCTCACACTGCATCCCACCGCCTCTCTGCGGAAACTCTCCCACGGCCTGACCCCCTTTTCTCTCATACCCCCAGCATAATCCACCTGTCAGTTCCTCCTTCAAAACGCACCTGGAGTTGGACTACCTCTGACTCAGTCCTGCTAGCCTGGACTCTTGCAGTACCTCCTCGCTGGTCTCCTGCTGCCACCAGCGCCCCCTGCAGTCTATTCTCGGTACAGCAGCCTGAGGAGGCCTGTCCTACCCAAGGCGCCTCTGCACAGAACCCTCCATGGCTCCCATCTTATTCTGAGTAAAAGCCACGCCTTTACAACCCTCTCTGGGATCTTGTGCTATCGGCCCTCTGCCCCCTTCTCTCACCTTCGCTGGACTCCTGGCTTTCACTCCCGCCTCAGGGCCTTTGCACTTGCCCTTCCCTTGTTGTAACCTGGGTCACCTCCTCTGCCAGACATCCACGTGACCACAAAGGGGCTCTATTAATAATCACACTGGAATAAGAGGCACAAATTGCGACTGCCTGCGGCAAGCAGGATGTCCCCATCACCTTTTGTTTCTTCCAGGCTCTGCTAAAGGGTATCAGAAAACCCTTGCCTGGACAGCCCATAAAAAAAGCAATCCCCACCCCCGCTGCTCTGAGCCCCCTTACCCTGTTACATTTTCGCCACATCGCTTTTCACCATCAAACCTTGTGCTTATTTATCTGGTTTTGTTTGTTTGTTTCTTATCTACGGCCTCCATTAGACTGTAAACTCCATGAGGGCAGGGATTTTTGTCTGAGAAGCTCACTAACTGCCGTGTGCCCAGGCAAGAAAGCACTAAATGGATGAATGTCTCCCCATTTCCTTCAGGGTCCCTGCTTAGAAGCTGCTTAGAATGACATTCAAGGCCCTTCACATCCCTACCCATCTCTCCAGCCGTATCCCCAATTCTCCCTCTGTGATGAACCACCTGCAGTGTGTTCAGCACAACTCTATGCACATGCTCTTCTCTTTTCCCAGAATGCCCTTCTCTTCCCCATCTACCAGGCAAACTCCTATTCATCCTTTAAAACCCAGTGAGAAAACTCCCTACTTCAGGAAGCATTCCCTCTGTCCCAACTCCTGACTACATTTAACCCCTCCTTCCACTGCCACTCCCATATGTGCTAATGTTAGCATTTATAGCCTTCCGTGTCCGTCTTCCAGGGCACAGTCTGCTGTGTCCCCCAGATTCCCTATGCCTGCGCTTTGCAGTCAGCCCACTGTTGTCATTCAAAGCTCCCCACCCAGGGCAGCTGATGGTCCCAGGAAAAAGGCATTGTTGCCACAATCAATCCCCAGGGCGGCTTGATTCGGGGGTAGAAGGAAAGGAATTGCCCTCTGGACGTCTCCATGCTCTTTGGCACTGAATGACCCCCTGCTCTGAGATGTCACTGCTGCTGGGAGAGAGCACCAGGAGACCCAGCTGTCGCGCCCGCTCTGGGCACACGCCGCCCTCGTCCTCACCCCCCTCCCTCCTGTTCTTCTCCCTCCCCCCTCCCTGGGAGGGTGCGTCTCAGAGCAAATATCTCTTCACCGTGTCCTCTTGGCTTCCCTCCCCCACGGCAGGGGCTGCACCTTTCCCATAAATCATCTGCCAAGAGCGCAGGCAGCCCTAGAGCCTCTTGCACGTGGGTGCACACGGGTCAGGGGGCCAGGGCCGGGGAGGCAGGAGAAGCCAGCGGGAGCCTGGCGGACGACTCCTCCAGGAAGCACGAGGCATCTGTCCTACCTGCAACCAGCTGCCCCTGCTTGAAGGGCCTCCCGCTGCTCTAGGAGGACAAGGAGATGAAAGCAGGTCAGGGCGGCACCTGACCCATTGGGAGAGAAGGCCACCCGGAGGCGGGGAGTGGCCGGCGCACCCCTCCCCAAACCCCTGCACCCACCGCCGACAATATTTTTATAACACTGTTTTGGCAAGTCCACTGTGAACTTAATTTAACATCCATATTGCTGCTACTTAATTAAATAGATGAACTCATTCTACATTTACAAGTCTTAATTCATCCTGAACAAAACTGGCCGTGTTTGGTTCTTTATACACTAGCAGCTCCCTGGAACAAATGGTGGCCTTTTCGAGTTAATGGCAGGGACAGGTTAAAAGCTAATTATCGGCTCTGGTCGCCTGTGTGAGAGAGAGCAGGTGTCTTTATCCATCATCAGAAGTGAGGCGAGGGGCCGTCGAGTTCCACTTGCCCAGCCAGAGGGCGCTGGGGCTGGCAGCCCCTGCCTCTACCCAGGCCTGAACCCTCCACGGTGGGTGGGCTCCTGCCTCTGCACGGCGGCTCTTTCCATCCCCACCCACTGCCCCTCTCTCCTTGGGAGCGCTCACCTGTCCCACCTCCAGCCCCGGCTACCTCCATCACTCCACAGGCGCGCGCGTGCGTGCGCGTGCGCGTGTGCGTGTGCGCCCTTCCCAGCCAAAGCAATCTGAGAATGGGGTCCGCGGTCTACATTTCTGCAGCCCCCTGAGGGCTGGGGGCAAGAGGCATGGTGGGACCAGCTGGGCCCAGGCTGCCAGGGCGTCCCTATCTCACGGGGTTGGGGTTAGGGTTAAGTTTCCCCGAGCTAACCCTCGGGAGTGCCAGAACCAGGCCCTGGCACACAGTAGGTGCTCAGTACTTGTAGCAGGTACTAGCGTGTCTCCTAGTTTGCTGCTGGGCACCAAAGGCCTGTCTTGCAAAGCGAAAGTCAGGGACCAGCTGCCCTGACCCAGGGAGAGCAAGGCAACCCTACCTGACCGGGACCAGCTCCGCCCTGGAGCCAGGGACTGGGAGACGGAGGGGGAGCTTGGGGGCCTTCGCCGCGCACCACCCGCCAGCCCCGGGTCGTAGGTTCCCAGAACATGAAGTCTGTGGCGAGGTGACCGGGGCACCCAGGCCAAATTCCACCAGGCGCTGTTCTAAGTGTTTCCAGGTCAGCCTCACAGCAACCCTGTGCAGGGAGGGACTACTCCTACCCGCACTTTACAGGAAGAAATTGAGCCCAGAGAGGTTAACTAGCTTGCCCAGGGTCACACAGCCAGCAACCGTGGAGAAGAGACTCTAACCCAGACATTCGGGGGGCAGAGCCCACAGTCTAAGCACCCCCAGGGGTGTGTGGCTGTGTCTGGGCTCCGGCTGAGACTCTGACCCCCAGGCACGTGGGCAGCGCCCCCCACACCCTGAAGAGCTGACCCCCCCAAAGGAAAGCTTGCTGACCTACCGCGGGGGTCCTGCCCCCGTGGAATAAGAAAGCCTGTTGTCGGCCCGGCCTCCTCCCTCCTTGCATCTGTCAGGATCCTGCTGACCGCCAGGCAGGCAGCTGGGCCCCGGCTGACGGCCAGCTCTCCTGCAAAGCCCCGCTCTCCAGCCGGGCCGGTCCACTCTGCCCCCTGACCCTTTGGGGCCTCTGCCAGAGAGGGCTTGGGCGTGGGAGAGGGGAGCGAAGCCCAGCAGAGGAGTCATCTGTGCTTCCCAAGGCAGTCACCCCACCAGCCTGGGCCGCAGACAAACGGGACAGAGGGGTCCAGCTGCAGGCAGGGGCGTGGTGTGTCTCCACTGCCCAGAGGCCACTGGCACCTGCCCACCGGGCCAGGGCTCCATGTGGAGGCCGGGAGGCTGTGAATTGAGCGAGGCCAGCAGGCGCTGACATAAACTCCAGGGCCGGTTGCTTGTTTGGAAGAGGGGAGCCGGCCGGGGGGGGGGGTCACTCACGAGCTTCCATCCTGCTGTGGATTCACTAACGGCAAACCCCGCAGCCCCGGCAGCGGGGAGAGCCCAGAAATGCCCACATGAGGCTCCAGCCGCCCTGGACAAGCCCCGAGGTGCGGGCTGGCCGCCTCGGTTTCCCGAGGGTGTGGACGCCCCGCCCACCTCCCCCCACCCCACCCCGGCCCGGGCTGTGGAGAGGCCATCAGACCCCCCCAGGAGAAGCCAGCTGGCCCCTCGGCCCTCTCCCCCTTGTAACTACAGGCCGGTGCCCCGGCTTCCCAGCCCAGGAAAGCGAACAAATCAGAGTGATACAAACGACCTGCTTCCCGGAACCCATAAGCGCACACAACCCCGCCCACCTGCCCACCTTGTCCAGTCTCTGCCCCAGACTGGGGTCCCAGCCCCGCCACTGTGCACACCAACCTGCAGCCCCTCGTCTGGGGGGGCTGAGGATGTCTCTGACCGGTGCCCCGGGTGGCCTCAGCACCCTCGGGGTCTCTTCCTGGGCCCCTGGGAGCAGGGCCTCTATCTGTCAACACCCACGACAGCGGCGGCCCCCCCAGCATTTCTGACAGCCTCCGATGGGCCAGAAGCATTATTGTTATTATTACGTTTTGGCCGCGCCGTGCGGCACGTGGGATCTTCGTCCCCCGACCAGGGATCGAACCCACGCCCCCTGCATTGGGAACGCGGAGTCTTAACCACTGGACCGCCAGGGAAGGCCCCAGAAGCATCTTTATATTCAGGCCATCTCGTTCTGTTTCACAAGCAGCCTCCACTTCTAGATAAGCAAATAGAGGCCCAGAGAGGTTGAGTTTCTTTCCTGAAGCCACGCAGCCAGCAAGAGGTGTGACTGGGACCAGATCCCAGGTGGATCAGGTCTCCAACCTGAGCTCCAACCACGCCCCCTTCCCCCATCGCCTACTCTGCTGACATCCAAGGGGCAAAGACCCACCGAGCCCACCCACCCACCAGCCAAAGAGGGCAGACCACCCGCAGGCTACGGCCACCCCTGGCGTTAGAGGGCCGGGGAGGCGGGGAAATGGGGGCACCCCGCCCCTTAGGGAGCCAGCCCAAGATGCGGCAGGGAATCTCAGGAGGGCGAGGGCTTCTTGCAGGCCTCCATCCCAGACACTCAGTGTCACTAGCAGATGGCCCAGCCCTGGGTGGGCAGGGAGGGGGCAGGCCTTTCCCCCCGGGGATGGGGGCGGTAGGACAACGCCGAGACAGGACGCTTGGGACTCTCTCATCTCCCAACGTCCAGGGGGCCCATGTGGGGTGACATCTGGAACCCACGGGACAGTCTGGGGTGCAGGCAGCCAACACCCAGGGGCCCCCTCCCTTGCTCTACTGCCTGCAATTACATCAGCTCCAGCCCCCAGGGCTGGGGGTCTTGGGCGGGGTGGGAGGCAGGCGGCCCCCAGGGTCTCCCAGCTCTGCTTCCTTCCCCTGCCCCCACTCTGGCTCCTTAATCAGTCCCCAGGGACTCTTCTCTCCCAGCTCCTCCCCATCCACAGACCATTGCAGCAGACAGTCGGTCGACAGATATTTACCCAGCACCTTCCCGAGGGTTCAGAGGGCAGAGATGGGCTTTTAAGAGAAGCAGAAGACAGCGCTGTGCTAGAAAGCGGGGTGGCCTCACACACAGGGTCACAGCACACACACCACACACCACACACCCCCCCGCGGTTCCAACCCACCTTCTCTACAGGTGCCTCAGCTTCGCCATCTGTAGGATGAGCACCGGCCACCCACCTGCTGTGAGTGAGAAATCAGCTCACGCGCGGTAGGGGCAAGGGGCTCAGGTCGGTGCCTGGCCCCGAGCAAGTGCCCCGGGACCTCTGCTGCCCCCGCTTAGGGCCTAAACCGCCACCCCCAGGATGCACAATAGCAGGGTCCCTGGGTGGAGGGTGAGCTCCGTGGACCTGCCGGGCAGGGAGTCGCGCTGACCCAGGAAGCAAGCCGGCTGGGGCTGGCCGGGGGCACCGGGGGAAGGGGGGGCTGCCCCTTGGGGGTGTCGGGGTGTGGGTGGGCCTCGGGCCGGGCTCATCTTTCACACCTGTTGACACCCTGACCCGTCCTGACCCTGGCCCTCAGGCAGGTGTGGTGGAGGGCGCAGGAGGGGCGGGAGGGCCGGCCTGCCAGCTATGTTCTCCTTTGCGGCTGACCTTAAGGCTATGGGAGGGTGAGATAATGGATGAGCCACTTCCTGGCAAATCCCACAACTCACCGGGGGGCCTGCCCTGCAGGAGGTTGAGGGGAAGACACGCCGGTGCCTAAGGCACTGACCGAGGTCTGGGCAGGGAGGGTAGGGGCTGCCAACTGCTCATCACATCCTTACAGCTGCCCCCCACCCAGTTCCCCCCCCCCACCCCGCTCAGCTGGCAACGCCCTCTTCCCACGAGGGCTCCTGGGATTTCGAGGAGGCCCTGGAGGGAATCCACAGGGCGGCAGACGCAGGGTCACTCCCCCCTGCCACTTCCACCAGCGAGAAGACGATACTCGTCCCCCCCCCCCCCGCTCAGCTGGCAACGCCCTCTTCCCACGAGGGCTCCTGGGATTTCGAGGAGGCCCTGGAGGGAATCCACAGGGCGGCAGACGCAGGGTCACTCCCCCCTGCCACTTCCACCAGCGAGAAGACGATACTCGTTCCCGTGAGCCGTGCCCAGTTTCTCACTGGCACGCACAGACACGGGAACACTTGGCATTGCCAGGGCCCTCATTAGCAGAGCATCTTAAAACAGTATGTGGAAACTCTTCAAGACCCCCTGGGCTGCGTGCCAGCGCGCTCCGGATTTTACAGGGTGAGAACACTGAGACAGAAAAGCTGGCCTCTCTCTGGCGGGCAACTCAAGCGCGCAGCCAGGCCCCCTGCCCCCAATGCATGTCCTCCCCTCCTCCTGCAAGGGTGGGTGGGGCTGGAAACCCCTTCCTGCCTGCTCTCGGATGCTGAGGGCAGGGAGGCTGCAAACACACATTTTCAATGCAAGGGAAGGACGCCAGAGCAGGAAGGGGGTTTTGGGGACATGACTGCATAGAAGAAGAAACCGAGGTCCACAGAGGTCCCAAGCGTGCCCAGAGCCAGTTTGCAGCAGGTAATGCTGGGCCTAGAACTCAGCCTTCTCAGTGCCCACAGGCCAGCCCTGGGCAGGCTTTTGCACCAGGCAGGAGGGAGGGCCATGGTACCCAGGGAGGCTGGGCTGGGAGGACAGCTCTGGGCCCAGAGGCAGGAGGCTCGGGACTCAATCTAGGCTGTGTCACAGACTCGCTTCGGGCTCCAGATCCTCATCTGAGAAGGTGAGCCTGGGACATTCTTAGGGTTTAAGTCTCTCAATCTGGACAGAAAACCTGCTCCCAGGCCTGAGCCCAGTGCCCTGTGCCCTCTGCACCCCGCCCCGGGGCCCTGGGAAGCATCCCTGGACTGCAGTCAGCAGCCAGTGGGTGGGACACCTCCTGCCACTAGTCAAGGCAGAGGCACAGCCCAGGGTCAGAGTTTCTGCTGCAACCATGTTAATCCTGGAGGCCTTGCTGAAGACCCCAGACTCACTCCCCAACCCTCCCCGCCCCTGGAGCGAAGAGCTCTCAGCCGATCCCTGCCAAGCCCGAGACTGACGGACAGACCAACAGACGGACTGATGGGGCAAGAGAGACCCTCATGAATGCCGGAAGGTGGGGCGGGCGCTTCCTGGGTGGGCACCTCAAGCAGCCGGGGCAAGTCTTGCTTTAATGATGACGTGTCCTAAACACACACCAAGCCATCTGTCTACACCTGAGAATCATCCGCTGCACACCACGTGTTGGGTTTCCGACCAACTCTGAACCTCTCCTGAGCGGCGTACTGTCCCCATTCTACAGTGGGGGAAACTGAGTCTCAGGGCAGCAGCTCGCCCCAGGCAGAGCTGCAGACTGAACATGGCCACCCGGAGCTCTCCCCGGCTGTGTGGCCTTGGCCCAGCCACTTCCCTCTCTGTGCCTCAGTCTCCCACGACCTAACCTGCTGATGTCACACCCCTGCCTCACAGCCAACGAAATGAGTCAGACAAGCACGCAGCACAGTCGGCCACTTCCGTGTGGCTCCTTCGGTGACCACTGCCACGGCCAGCCCCAGCCCACCCACGTGACCATCCTCACTGCCTAGAGACGCCCACGCTCTCTCTAGGACCCGCACATCCCGAGAGACCCACTCCCACCAGTCCCTCCCACAGCCCCCTGCACGCTGGACCAGGAGACACAGCTGCCCGGGCAGCGGGGGACGAGGGGCCACCGCGGACAGCCCTGCAGGGCAGAGAGAACCCGCTGGCTGCAGCTCCCAGCACCTGACGCGCCGGGCCAGGGCTGGTGGCGGGAATTGACGGGAAGGCAGAGCCGGGGGACAGGCCCCTCACAAAGAGCGCGTCCTCTGTAAGTGGAGATAAACCCTGGGAGGGAGCGGGCGCTAAATCAGTTGTTGAGCCGATGTACCACATGCTGACAGGGCAGATGTGAGGCCTTTCACGGCCACACGGCTTTCATTTGTCATTCATGGAGGAGCCGGGGGGCTTTATCTCCCTCACATTATGTGAGGCCACGAGGCAGACACTTGCTCCGCGTGCGATGGGCTCCCTCGGAAAATATTAATATGTAAATGTCACTCTCCCAAGACCAGAAATGAAATGGAATGACCGGCTGGGAGGTGCTCTGCTAGCAAGATAAAAAAAAAAAAAAGAAAGAAAGAAAAAAAAGAGAGCAAGAAAAAGCTGCTCGGGGCTGGAGGCGAGGGAGCCGGCTTAGGGAGGGAGGGCTCATGGGGGAGCACGGGATTTTTTGTGCGGGGTTGGGGGTTCCAGCTATTTTCTCTCTCCAGGCAAACGGCTTCAGGGCAAGACCTCAGAGCAGGGAGGGGAAGCTTCTGGGCTGCGGCCTGATGTCCGGATGGCTTCACTAGTTCCGAGACAAATAACAGATGCTAACGTGTGATCGGGCTGTCACTCTGCACCCGGGGATCCTCTGGAAGCACTTACGTGCATGGGCTCCTCGGTCACTGGCAGCCCTATGGCCCCATTTCCCGGATGAAAAGGTCGTGGCACACGGAGGCTAAGTGTCTGGGCCAAGGCATAGAGCAGGAGGTGAAACCCAGGTCCAGGTGTGCCCAGCCCCTGCGAGGGTCCTCAGAGGTCTCCCTCTCCCCCCATCAGACCTCGAGGCAAGACCAGGAGGGACCCCGTTTGATGGCCCTGGTGTGCCGAGGAGACGGACCCCAGGCTGCCTCCGTGTCTCCAGGGTGGGACACAGTCTGCCCTCCCCTACCTGCCAGGAGCATTAGGAAGTAAGAGGCACCCCACTCCCACCCTATACGGGGAGGGGACCGCCGGAATTCCATGCCAGCTTCTCAAATCAAGGTAGAAAAATAGCAGAGGGGCCTTACAGCACCTGGGCCACCCCCCTCATTTTACAGCCTGGGAAACGGAGTCCCAGAGGACATCTAACTATCACAGGAATGCCTGCCAGCCCCGGGTCAGGCTGACTCTTCCCAGCCGACACCCCGTTGAACTCCCAGGGGCGGGGCCCACGCTGTCTCCTTATCACAGCAGCACAGAACCTGCCTAAGGTCTCGCAGGGCTCATAGGTGCCGCAGCCAGAGCGCCACCCAACGCCACCATCCCCGGGCCTCGGTGTCTCCACTCCTCCCTCCTAGGAGCGCGTACCTGCAGCCGGTGACCTTCCAGGTGCGTGTGCAATGATCTGTCCGCAGGCAGGGACCACATATTTTGCTCTGAGGATGCTCCGACAGGAGGAAGGGACCCGAGTGAAGACATGCGACGCCCACGGGGCGGCCGCCCTCGGGGCTGGCACTTGAAGCCCTGCGGCCTCTCTCCAGCCTTACCGGCTGCCAGGCTCTGGGATCTCCTTCCTCCCCCTTTTCTCTGCATCCAGCCCCTGCTGGCCACCATCCCATGTGCCCATGGTGAGAAAGCTGGGCTGGGAGTGGCGTCCTGGGAGCCAGGGGAGGGGTGCACCCACCAGCCACAGGACTAGCAGGCCGGCACGCTGGCTTAAGGTCTTGGCAGAAGAGATGGGGGCACTCTCCCCCCGCCACGTTTTTGGGGTGTTCTGGGGGGCCCACCGGAGAGTGATGCTGTGGGTTTGTGTGTCCTCTGCTCCACCCCACTAGATCCTCAGAGCACAGCCCTGCACAGCTGGCCACAGGGCACCCTGGAAGAATGTAGGGGTATTTCGGGCCCCCCTACCACGCCTGCTCAGATGATCTCTCCACACACAGAAAATACCATCCCTGAGCCCCGAGAAAACACAGGCGTGAGCTGGCAGCAGCCTCCGGC
>NW_021147186.1:0-330 GCF_002837175.3 Physeter macrocephalus
ACGCTGCCAGGGACGATCAGGGAGTCCCACAGCAGAAGTTGTAACTGAGCGGAGCACTTGTGAACTGTGCTTCAGCAGGTACACACGCAGTGAACAGAAATGCAGATACTTGTACACAGCCTGCTCTTTGCTGTATTTCAGCGGTTCCATTTACCAATCATATCTTTTGGTACTTCGGCTCTGTCGTTTTCATGCCTGCAGGATGTTGTATTGGAGTGAGCTCCTACCCTTGTATGCATGCATATGATGTAAACATGGATGTTAGTTCAAAGACGAGTGAACTCTCACCCTTGTGTGCATGCACATTATGTAAACGTAGATGTTAGTTCT
>NW_021147186.1:3439-7927 GCF_002837175.3 Physeter macrocephalus
ATATATATATATATATATATATATGTATATATATATATATATATATTGTACATATATTTATATAAGTTGGTTCACGGGTACGGAAAGCGAAGCCGTTCACGGGTATGTTCGTATGTTCGTTTGGCTGAGTATGCTTACTTATACATTCATATATATATATATATATACATGTGTATTACACAGTTATACGGTAATTTGTAGAAGGCTACAAGCAGACCCGCGCGTAGTCGTCCATGTTTAGGCTAGTCCGGGAAACCCCTTGTACCTGCATGTAGTCGTATCTTTACGTGCTTCTCCGCACTCTGAAGCGACCGTGGACATATATATGTGTGTGTACCCACATGTGCACTAAAGCGCTTTGCGTGCAGTTGCACGTAAGTGCATGGATATAAATATGTATCTTTCAAACGTTTGTATGCACAACCAACTAAAGTGCTCCCATTAAAATGAAACTTCTTGCAGAGGAGAGAAGTGAGAGGGAGGGGGTGCAACTGCGTTTGGCGGAGTTTGTTGTTGCATTCCCGTCGTTTGCTGATCTGATAGAGCAGACCGCGTGTGCGTGCTTGCAGAAGGAATGCACAGCCACGTTCCAGTGTTGAGACAGCGATCATCGTGAATGTGAATGAAGTGAATTGCACCACTTCCCCGCTTTCTTTCCTCGCTCACTCTTCTTCTTCGCTACTTCTTGCCCACCTCAAATCTCTCTGGCAATTCCTTGTTCCTTGCCGTATTCCTGTCTCCCACGCCCCCTCCGTCTTCTTACGCGCTTTCTGCGACCTTCTTCTATCTTTGCTTTTTCGGGAACTAGGAGGAGTGTCCACCAGGAGGTGTGTGATCTTCTAGAAATCAGGTGCTGTCATTAGGTCGGCAGATGCGTGTGTATCAGGGTATCTTTTCTGCGTTGAAAGGCGTTCAGCGCATGTATGTCCGTTTTCCTCGCTCGTGTCCGTTTTCGAGCCCCTTCCGTCGTCTCCTCTTCCTTCTTTGTCTGTCTCCATTTGCCACTTTCTGCCTCTTTGTCGTCTTTTAACCCTGTTGTTACCTCTTCCGCTCCTTTTCCCTCTCTGTGTTTCCAGTGTTCATCACTTTCTTGGCGGATAGCTCTGATTCAGGGGTTCTCCGCAACGGGAACCGCGAGCGTTTGTCTACATATTTTTGTTTCTTGCTTTCGCCTTTCTGTCTTTTCCCGTCCTCTTTTTCTCGTACACGTGTTGGACGTGTACGTTTTCCTTCTTTCCGTAAGAAGATAGTATGTGCTGCAGGATTCCCCAAAATACATAAGAAAGGCGAATAGACAAGGAAAGTAGGAGAAACAGTGCGTGGACCTCCCTGTGAGGTCGCACGGAAGTGACGAAGAAGATTGTTAGCAAGTGTTCAAAGGACTATTTCTATTCCGCGGTGCGACATTGTATGGGACTTCGGAGCACTTCCTTTCAATATCGTGTGTTCACGTTGAAGCTTGTTTTAGGTCACTATTTCCCTGGTATATGTTCGATCCTGTCGCTCCTGGTATTCTTGTAAATTTCCACATATCCCGTCTCTTTTCCGACCCAGCGCGTACGCCGATACGTCTGGGTACATGAATGCACTGAACCCCGTTTTCTAGATAGAATGAGGTGCCTGTGGTGTAGGGCATCTACTTCGCGGTGACTGGGATTCTTGGACATTTTTCGAAGACCCTTCTGCTGTTTTTCATCCCGCAGCTTCTCAACTTCGTCATTTCCCTTCCTCAGGTGAGGCTCAGTGTCTACCCCGCTGCTCGCTTTGTACGCTAATCCCCAGAACGGTTGTCGCAAAGTAGCCTGCCACCTTGCGCAAGGAAGCAGGTCGTCGTTTTTTCTGCTGATGAGCCGAAGTGTAAGCTATCAGTCCATAGTCAGCTTGTTAGACTTGTACGTTCACAAGCATGCTTGGTGTGGCGCATCAGTAAAGATTCCCGTCAACAAACACGTAAACAGTTACGTATATATCTCTATCCGTACCACGTACTCTTGTGCTTTTCTGGAGAAAGCCGTTCCTGAAATGAGGTGGTTTCTTCTCTTTTGCCTTCACCTGAGCCGCTAAATTGGCGGCTGCTCTCCATTCGCTACAGCAATCACACATGCGCAGGCACGTCTGTAAGCACGTATGCACTTCCACATCCATCACCTCAAGAGCAAATGTCCTCGAAGGTACGTGTCTGCATCGGAGGATTTCGAAGTGGATACGGAAAAAACTCGTCTGTTTCCGTATACACCTGCTAGCCGTGCAGCGGGCATCCACCTACCTCGCTAACGTAGTACGTACCCGCGTGCCACCACAACATACAGAAGCAGACATCTACGTATATACATATGTAGATACATACACACGCATAAATACGCGCATAAATACATATATATATATATAGTGTACGTATATGCAGACGTGCATGCCTGCGTCGGGAACCATTTGCATGCGTCCGAGGAACTTTCCGACTGCTCCTCTGCTGACCTACAAGCGACGAAATATTTTGTGTCGGACACGCATGCGTACGAATTATTCACGTGTGTACGTACACGTAATTGGATGCATACGTGCGCCCGCACGTCTCAGTTTCGCAAAGTTCCTGCTTGACCAGATAGACCTCTTTTTACGAGCTTCTCCTTAGTCAGTTCGTATACGTTGTATTTCTTCAACAACCCCGTACACGCAGCAGGTTTGCAACAACGAGAATTAGAATCACGTGAACGTACGGATTCAGAGGGAACAGCCGCCCGTGTTGAAATATGCAGCTCGCCCGTGACGTAAAACAGCGTACGTGAAGTTTCGGCTTGAGCAGAAGTGTTTTCAGAATCTGCCTGCGCCCCGCACTGAAGTAGTATACAGAGGAATAGAGAGAAGGCGGTAGTCAAAGACCAGCAATGAATTACTCTCTGTAAACAGACTCCTGGACAGCGGTCCTTCTGTGTGTGTGCACGTGCATACGTTCACATGTACGTACACGCATATGGCAGATATCAGGAAAGCTGTTCGGGTGCACAAACCCTTGAACTGGTAGTGGTGGAACCGACTTTGGTATTGTTTGCGCGGGATACACCCTATAGAATTCTATTTGAATGCATCTCGTAGATCAACATAAAGGCCTAGACTTGCGTACCTCTGTGTGTGATTGTACATAGACGTGCAGGAAGAGGCAAAAATCAAAACACATAACGGCGGAAATTGGTGAAGGTGCATCTGTAAAGGAGTGAACTGCGTCGTATTGGGATCTGTTCTACAGAGTTACGGGCCTACGTATGTTAATCCGTCCATGTGTAGGTATGATCCACGGAGGAGAGTATGTCACATGTGACAGAGGATTTGTAGGACAGGAAACGTTTTATACTTGCACGCTGTTGTGTTCTCGTCTTCTTGCAGCTCTTTGGACTCGTCACCTGCCCACGCCACCGAACGCCTCGGTAACTCGCCATCTTACCTTTACGTGCAGGCGATGCCACACGCATTTTTGTCGTGTCTGTATACCTATGTGTGTGTATATACATAAGTGTATGCACACGCGTGTGTAGGTGAAGCGTGCAGAGAACACATATTTTTACATGTATGCGTGAACGAATGTGTATGTGGGAATTGCTGCATGCATCCGTCTATTTATATATTCAATGACAAGACTACGCGCGTATGCTGGCAATCACCTGACCGTGAGTGAACACAGCTATGCACACGCATGTTCCGTACACATGTGTGGACAACGAAGATAAGGAAGATAGCGGAGTGGCACCAGAAGAGGGGAGATGCAGGGTCAAACTGTAGCACCTGCAGCGGCTACGGATATGTCTTTGTGTGAGCACCGTGCCAAGTCTGCAGTTTCACAACGTAGAAAGACTAGCGCGTGACACAGCATGTTGCTTGTAGCAATAGAGGGTAGAGGTTCGAAGTTGTACACGGGTTACATCTTGGTGGAGGTGCGCACCGATGTATATATGAAATGTTCGATATCAAAGTGTCTTCAGAGTCGATATCTCTGAACGGCGTAAATACACGTGCGCGGAGTTCATCTCTAGCGTCTAGAGATGTTCTAGTTTGTATTTCTTTATGTTCTCATACACCTAGACGTGGGTAAATTGGTGTTCAGCGTTGCGTGCGTACGCCGATGTGTATACACTAAATTTGTACGCTCACAACTGCCTCGGCGAGTGCGCAGAGGAATAAGGACTCTGGCGCGGCCGACTGCAGTGGACTTTGACTGATAGTTGTTGTTATCTTGTAGACGTCATCAGAGGAAGGAGGGTACTGCGGCTGTTTTCTGTGTCTCGGGTGTGCACGTGCGTGTGCTTCTAAGTAGCACCTTCCAGGAAACACACTAATGCGCAGCTTCTTTTGTCTGCAGTTACGCACTGGTGGACACACAGATCTATTTCTCCCGTAAATATGTGTATCCATTAAGTATCTGTTCCGTGAGACAAGACCGAGCCGGCGCCGGATTGAAGTAGTAGAAATGCATACTATCATTTTCAGACGCCTCTCCCC
>NW_021147186.1:8477-11568 GCF_002837175.3 Physeter macrocephalus
TTCTGTCCACAAAAGGCTGCTTGGGTGAATTTTGCTCTTGACGTTAAAGAAAACCTTTCCAATGTGTTTGTCACACGCTGACGGCATGCTGTGCTTGCGCTTGATTTACCGGCTTTTACGTGTTTGCGTCCGTGCAGCACCTTGTCTCCGCGCACCAACTTCCGCTTGCCCCTAATTTCGTTTTTGTGCATATATCGCTTCTAGATTTCTTCCTATCTCCTCTTTCCGGCCGGCCTTCACCGCCCGCTTTGCTTTTGACTTTACTGCTGCGTACCTCTAAGTTCCTGTTTATTCATGATACCCCCGCTATATGGGAGTCTGTACTGATGAGCTTCCGTGTAGTTTCTTGGGATAATTCTTTTCGTTAGGGCCGCCTGTCGCCTGCGGTCCCTCGATATTGAGTAGTCAGCCCCCAGCGACTTATGGTACTTCTTGGCTGTCATTTTATTTCCCCCAATGCTTATGCTCGTGCACGAGGTGCTGTTCTCTCGTGGGCCCTTCGTTTCCAGCGTGTCCTATTTCTCATTTCTGCAAGCGTCTGCAGTTTTACGAAGTTTAAGTTCACGCACCTCAACATGCAGCGTGCCTTTGTCCATGTGTGTCGCTCTTCGACTTCTCCAGTTTAAATCGTGCGACGGGGAAGCTGGAGAGCTCAGGCAACTGGACGCTCATCAACCTCGTTTTGCAGGTAGGTGGTTTAAGAGTGACTTCTCACTGTAACTTAGCCCAAAAGGTGTGTGCATACACATCTGTGTTTATGGCATACAGCTCGGGATGTATGTGTAGTCGTATGTGTGGGGAATCGTATACGTGTTGAGACATTTGGATACAAGTATGCATCTATTATACGTACATATATATATATATATATATATATATATATACCTGATGGAGAGAGGGGGCACACTTGAAGAGGGTGAGCTTCTAGCGTACTTTAACACATAGGCCGCCCGCTCCTGTTTCGCCATGTGGCGTACACTTGCACTGGCTTTGTTCCTGTCTGCGGGAGGAGATACTAGCCACGTGAATGCTGAAGAATTTACGCAGAAGCCCATGCGCTCTTCTTTGTTCGCAGAAATTTTTGAAAGCATAGGTCGGTATTTTCCTTTTGTGCCTTCTGTGTTCCCTTTGGTCTTGCACGTTACTTACCATCCACCGTGCATGTCTCTTCTCTACTTCTCTGTCACCATGCGCGCTTTCTTTATCTCTGCGTCTTCGTTCGTGCAAAAGATCGGCATGCTTTGACACACAAGACGTAGCCGTATACCTGTTTTGCTGTCAGTAAGGGAGCCTAGCCCGAGGTTGCCAGCCAGAATAGATTGACATCGTGTACATCTGCAGAACCTTACCTTCTGCTAAACGCTTGCACGCAGCTTACTACTTTGAGCGGTACACCAGCACGCAGCCGTCGGTTGCCTGTACACTTGCAGGTACCTGCTCTTCATGTGTGCAGTTTTGTGAAGACCGCGTGATTGGCTCATACGAACGTTCTCCGCATTCGATTGCTAGCTTTGAGCATTCAGTAATCCGTTGCGTTCAGTCGACTCCTGATAGAGGTCACCGAGTTTTGCAGTACTGGTTTTTACAGTGAGTAACACGAGTGAAACCCAGTGCAACTGGGCATGCCTACTCTACTGATCTGGAGTAAATGGAAATTTACCTTCCAGCCTTACAGGCTCACGCTGGTTTTGTCAAATCTAAATAAGTGAATAATATTTGCCTAGGAAGTACGTTAACTTTTTTCGGAAATACAGGGACAAATTCATGCCGGTTTTGCGTGGGTAAGTTTTTAAAAGCAGAGTTTAGCGAGACTGAACACAATTGTGTCTTGTGCCGGTTATGAAGTTAAACAGTCGAATTCTGACGTTCGTACGTCCATCACTCTTCTAAGATTTTGCCTCTGTATGAGAAGCACTTCTTTGGATTCACCTGAAAATGCGTATCCGTTGTGTAGGTCTAAACTCACGTATTTGTCTATGATGCGCACGTGTGTGCAAATGTACATGCATACATTCGCACTTGTGTACATAGGTACTTGTACCTACGTGTGTATATACATTCAGAATCGGCATGGCTGTTGTCGCCATCACTTCCTAATTGACCCTATATATATCCTCGTTTGTGTTCAGTCCTGTTCTTGAACAACAGTAAGTCGTCCTGTGCAAAATATTCACAATGAAGGAATAGGAATGCGACACCAGACCTATCATCATTTTGAAAAACGCCTTCGTCATTCATCGCTGAGGTATTCGCAGCCAGACGATCTATTCCCTTCATCACCTGTAAGGCCTATTTGCTATATTTATCCATTTCACCTGCACTGCCTACAGAAAACCCTGCACAGTTCGACACGAGGACCCTCGCTGTCTCGGGGACACTCTTTCAAACGACACGCAGCTGCAAAGACGGGGAGTAAATCTCCAGTGTGTGCTTTCGTTACTCAGTGTCCTAAGTCAAATGTTTATATATTACACACTGAAAATCGAACGAGCTGCATCCTCAGCTCTCCACGACTCGGCGATGCTGGAGTCAGCGTCAGTCGTAACAATGGCTCTGCAGGCTCGGCGCCCCGAGTTGATATAGCAGTTGGCTCTCCCTCCAGATAAGAGTCATTGTCGCTTCCGCTGCTTGATTCACGATGCGTGAGACAACTAGTTTTACAAACTGACAAAGCTCAAGCCTTTGACTTCTTACCAGCGTCCCTGTGCTGTTGATAGGTAGTCTCAACGGTACCTTTTAGGACTTCGTAAAGTTACTCTCTTCAGTGGCACTCAACGCGGGGATCTCATAAAACGAGTGCCAAGACTCACAGTCACAGCCTGGTTTGGTAAAATAAAAAGGTTTAGGAAATTTTACAGTTTCACTCGTCATTCGACGTGGCGCTTGAGAAGCGCAGGTAATTGACAACTAAACTGCCTCTCTTTAACAGGCGCATGGCGAGCAGACAAAATCTCTTCTCTAGAGATGCAGAACGTAGCTGCAGATTTCTCAGTCAGTGACCACGCTTCATGCAAGTTGAGCTACACGTGCAGACGCAAGGGTAGCGCCAACAGTGACCACGAAGTACCCTTGCTTTCGGCCAGAGAGATTC
>NW_021147186.1:13203-13556 GCF_002837175.3 Physeter macrocephalus
TCAGAAGCTAGTTCAACTTCTGGACTCTCAGGTGGTAGCTGGGGTGTATGAGCAGCCGCCGATTCTGCTCCTGTAAAAGCTGTCGTCATATCTTCTGCTGCACCTCCGTCCGTCCTGACGAGTGTGCCAGTCTCACCTTCCGCAGTAGAGGTGCGTACATCGCTGGCTGTTACATGTTGCTTACTCTCATTGCCATGAAGGAAAGGTTGTGAAAGCAAACCTTCAGAAAGTAGTTCAGCTTCTCTATTCTCAGATAGTAGCTGAGAACTATGAGCAGTCGCCCCTTCTGCTCCTGGTAAAGCTGTCGTAGTCTCTTCTGCGGCACCTCCGTCCGCGCTCACCACTGCATCAGT
>NW_021147186.1:18395-19237 GCF_002837175.3 Physeter macrocephalus
CTCGCGTGTCGGGCACTGCACCGTGGTGGACTGCTGCTAAATTGCATCACCCTTTTGCAAGTGTTGCTCAACCCTTCAGCTGTACTGTGGGGACTGAATTGCCCTGTTTAAATGTCGTCCAACATGTTCAATGTACCACCTCATTTTCCTTCTCATAGAAAGGAAACAACTTCGATTCTCTGCCTCCCATATTCATTTTCATTATTCCAATCTTTCCTTCGCAGGTCCCGCCGCACAACTTCTGTTTTCTTCTGTCTGTCCCAATTTTTTGCAAATTTGAAGGTGTCCATCACGTCCCCTTCTTTACCTTAGCTCCCGTTCAAATCTTTCTCAGACGTTGTTCTATATGCAGTTGTTGGCTACATCACTTGACTCTTGAGCACTTTCTCTCTAGCGTCCGCATACCCTACCTCCACCTCACACTTCACCCACTGCCCTTGCCGAGACTCGCAAGCAGCCCTCTCGTAGAGGGCAAGACGAAGACGTAGTTAAACTGGGTTTCAGTAGCACAGTTGGACAATCTGTACCGACCGCCGTACCCTACCTTCACATTACCTTCACTTTTCGCTACCTGCCTGTCTCTCACAGCGTATACTATGCGGTGGCGTCGAAATTCCGCCGGTGTTGACACGAATTCCGCACCCGTAAAACGCTCGACTGTCCTTCCATGGCACGGTCATGGATCCAACTGCAAATCGTTTTTGTACGCTTCTAGGTACAACAGAAGAATTATGCGCAACACAAAACATATCAGATTGACCCTGTAATATATGGGCAATTACAGAGTGCACAAGCCACTCGTAAAGCCTTTAGGTATCTCGCGCTTCGGCTTGCCTACCGAG
>NW_021147187.1:0-812 GCF_002837175.3 Physeter macrocephalus
GACATCTGGTTTCCAGGACTGAGAGAGGACAGGTTTCTGTTGCCCGGAGCCTCCGTCTGTGGTCGTTTGTCCCAGCTGCCCCGGGAAGCTAAGGCAGCTGGTGAGCAGGTCCCTGCCCTGATCTAAGCCCTCCCACCTCCCATTAGGGGCAGCCCCCTGCGCCTGTGCTGTGTGCACAAACCATGTGGTTCATGCTGAACCCCGGCTCCCCTCCTGGGCACCAGCATTTTGGAGGGTGAGGGCAGAGAACACCAAGTGACCGGCCCCCAGCCGAGTGCCAAGCCTCTAATGAGCTTCCCTGGGGACACGGGGGTGCGGGTAACTGTCGTGGTTCTGCCCTTTGTGGCTGGGGGAAGAGACACCCTAGAGACCCTCGAGGGAAAGAGGGGGCATGGAGGGTCAGGAGGTGACGGGAGCAGGGGCCCTCCCTCCCTGCATCGCTACCGCGTGCTGTGACCCATCTCAGCTGTGAGCACACAAGCCACGAGCATGTGCTGAGTCCTGTGAGCCTCCCAGCCAGTCCCTGAACGTGAGGGCGGCCTGCAGACCCCAGCCCTGTCCTCCACGTCTAGTGGGTGGAAGACCCACTTCTTGCTATTCCAGAGGCGGTTCTGGAGCTGTCCTGGGAGGGCTTCAGGGGTTATGCAGGCTGAGACCCTGTTGCTATCTCCCCACTTCTCCACAAGAACATCCAGAGCAAGCAGTTTGCCCTGTTGCCTGAATCGCCCCCCACCACTTTTCTAAGGAAAGAATCAGGGGTTTCTGTAGCAGCGTCCGCAGGCAGCTCTGCATCTGGGCCCACGTCCACATCT
>NW_021147187.1:7904-10047 GCF_002837175.3 Physeter macrocephalus
GACAACTCCGTGCAGAAACACAGAACATCACCAGCCTGATGCTGTTCTGAGGAAGGTCGGCTGGCGTCTGGGAACTGGGTGCTATAGTGGGTTGAATGGGGGGTGGGCTCAGAAATGTCCACATCATGCCCCCCAGCATCTGAGAATGGAACCTTATTTGGAAGTAGGGTCTTTGTAGGTATAATTAGTTACAGATCTGAAGATGAGGTCACCTTGGATCAGGGTGGCCCTAAATCAGTGACAGTGTCCTTCTAAGAGACCAGAGGAGAGACACAGACACACAGGAGGCACCATGTGAAGATGGAGGTAGAGACGGGAGGGATGCAGCCACAAGCCCAGGGACGCCTGGAGCCCCCAGAAGCTGGAAGAGGCGGGAAGGACCCTTCCCTGGAGCCTCCGGAGGGACCGCAGCCCTCGGACACTTTGACCTCAGACATCTGGTTTCCAGGACTGAGAGAGGACAGGTTTCTGTTGCCCGGAGCCTCCGTCTGTTGTCGTTTGTCCCAGCTGCCCCGGGAAGCTAATGCAGCTGGTGAGCAGGTCCCTGCCCTGATCTAAGCCCTCCCACCTCCCGTTAGGGGCAGCCCCCTGCGCCTGTGCTGTGTGCACAAACCATGTGGTTCATGCTGAACCCCGGCTCCCCTTCTGGGCACCAGCAATTTGGAGGGTGAGGGCAGAGAACACCAAGTGACCGGCCCCCAGCCGAGTGCCAAGCCTCTAATGAGCTTCCCTGGGGACACGGGGGTGCGGGTAACTGTCGTGGTTCTGCCCTTTGTGGCTGGGGGAAGAGACACCCTAGAGACCCTCTTTCCCTCGAGGGTCTCTAGGGTGTCTCTTCCCCCAGCCACAAAGGGCAGAACCACGACAGTTACCCGCACCCCCGTGTCCCCAGGGAAGCTCATTAGAGGCTTGGCACTCGGCTGGGGGCCGCTCACTTGGTGTTCTCTGCCCTCACCCTCCAAAATGCCGGTGCCCAGAAGGGGAGCCGGGGTTCAGCATGAACCACATGGTTTGTGCACACAGCACAGGCGCAGGGGGCTGCCCCTAACGGGAGGTGGGAGGGCTTAGATCAGGGCAGGGACCCGCGCACCAGCTGCATTAGCTTCCCGGGACAACTGGGACAAACGACCACAGACGGAGGCTCCGGGCAACAGACACCTGTCCTCTCGCAGTCCTGGAGACCAGACGTCTGAGATCAAGGTGTCCCAGGGCCGCGCTCCCTCCGGAGGCTCCAGGGGAGGGTCCTGCCTGCCTCTTCCAGCTTCTGGGGGCTCCAGGCGTCCCTGGGCTTGTGGCTGCATCCCTCCCGTCTCTACCTCCATCTTCACATGGTGCCTCCTGTGTGTCTGTGTCTCTCCTCTGGTCCCCTAGAAGGACACTGTCACTGATTTAGGGCCACCCTGATCCAGGATGACTTCATCTTCAGATCCGTAACTAATTATACCTGCAAAGACCTTACTTCCAAATAAGGTTCCATTCTCAGATTCTGGGGGGCATGATGTGGACATAACTTCTGGGGGGCCCCCATTCAACCCACCGTAGTATCCAGTTCCCAGACGCAAGCCGACCTTACTCAGGACAGCATCAAGCAGGTGATGTTCT
Organism: Physeter macrocephalus; assembly: GCF_002837175.3. Taxonomy (NCBI): domain Eukaryota; kingdom Metazoa; phylum Chordata; class Mammalia; order Artiodactyla; family Physeteridae; genus Physeter; species Physeter macrocephalus. The sequence goes on from NW_021147187.1 coordinate 9,507, forward strand.
GTTTCTGCACAGAGTTACCTCTTTTTTCTTGTGGTAACAGTGAGGTTGAGTGGGGGGCGCTTCTGGCTGACCTCCCGGCCATTCCAGGGACCACGCTGACGTGTCCTTCCCGGGAGGGTGCGAGCACGGCCAGGGCTCCCTGGGAATACTCCACACTGACCGCTCAGTGGTCAGACACCTGCATGGGCTGGACCGGGCCCCAGACCTCTGCACCTTCTACCACATCCACAGCCTGGTGGACTCTGTGCGGGCCTCTGACCAGGAGGTGTGAACCGGCAGGATCGGTGCGAGCCCTCCTGCCTGCCACGTGGCCCCCAGCCCACCACAGGCCTTCCAGTCCCGCCATGGACACCCCCATCGCATTAGCCCCCAAGAGGGCTTCTGGGAGGGGTGAAGCTTGACCATGAAGAAGACAGGGCAGGCCCTAACTGCAGCAGGTGAAGGCAAGGACTGGGGGTGCTTGGCTACTTGTCCCCCAAAGACCCAGAATGTGGGCTCTGACTTCATGGGTCCACCTCCACCTGGGCTCACCTGGGGGGTC
>NW_021147187.1:12337-14221 GCF_002837175.3 Physeter macrocephalus
AGTTACCCTGTGTGTGAGTCTGCTCGGGACCGCCGTGACAAATACCACAGACTGGGCAGCTTGGATAACCGGCCTATCTCCCAGTCCTGGATGCTGTCGGAGATCAAGGTGTCTGCACGCTATCTTCTCCTGAGGCCTCTCTTCTTGGTGCTTAGACGGCCATCTTCTCCCCAGGTCCTCACATGGTCTCCCCCTGTGCCTATCTGTGTCCTAGTCTCTTCTTGTAGGACATCAATGCTATTGGATTAGGATCCAGCCTAGTGACCTCATTTTTACCTTGATCACCTCTTGAAAAACCCATCTCCAAATACAGCCACATCCTGGGGTCCTGGGTTTAGCGATTCAGTACGTGAATTTGGGGAGACATGACTGAGCCTATACCATCCTCCTTAGGAACCAAGTGTGCCTCGGTCCTTCCTTCCCTCAGTTCGTACGAGGTGATTGAGGCCTCTCTTCTTGGTGCTTAGACGGCCATCTTCTCCCCAGGTCCTCACATGGTCTCCCCCTGTGCCTATCTGTGTCCTAGTCTCTTCTTGTAGGACATCAATGCTATTGGATTAGGATCCAGCCTAGTGACCTCATTTTTACCTTGATCACCTCTTGAAAAACCCATCTCCAAAAACAGCCACATCCTGGGGTCCTGGGTTTAGCGATTCAGTACGTGAATTTGGGGAGACATGACTGAGCCTATACCATCCTTAGGAACCAAGTGTGTCTCGGTCCTTCCTTCCCTCAGTTCATACGAAGTGATGTCATGGTTCAGGGAGAGGCCACTCGTGCAGAGTTTGTGTCCCAGCTGGGGAACCCTTCTCTGCTCTCTCTGATCGGGCAGTGGCAGTGCCAGCCCCCTCCTGAGGTGAGCAGTTCTGGGGTTTCCTGCCGTGTCTCCTGGCCTGCTGAGGTGCTCAGTGTCTGGGAACCCGGGAGCCAGCAGCCTAGTGGGGATGCCGGGGACTCTCAGGGCCTTGGCAGATGTCTGTCCCGGCAGATACCCTAGCGAAAGTGGGGAAACTTTGGGGGATTACAGGTGGGAGAGAGTCACAGTCTCGTTGATGCTTCAGGAAGACCACGTTGGGGTGGGATGTGAGACGCACCGTGAGGCAGGGAGGTATGTCAGGCCTGATGGAGGAACCAGGCACAAGATCGGCCTTGGGCAAGGGCTGTGGGCGTCGAGGGGAATTAGTGTGGGAAGTGGCCACAGGCTGTTGTCGAAATATCGGCTTCCCTGTGCACCGAGGCTGAACAAATACAGAGACGGGTTTTGGAGGAAGAGAGAATTGTGGTTTTATTTTTCTGCCAGGCAGCTGGGAAGACACAGCCGGCTAGCGCCTCAAGAACTGGGCACCCCTGTTTGAGAATCACGGAAGATTTTATATGTGGGGCTCCCGCAGTCCGGGGTATAGGATAGGATCAACGTAGTGAAGGTCTTGCATTCCTCCTTTCCTTTGCATTATTTCAAAACAGTCAAAGTTGACATCAGGTCGCCCGGTAATTGGGGTCCGGCAGACTGGTAATTGCGTCCGTTTGCCTCTGGTGTATCGGCCGGTGACCTTGTTTCTGAAATGAAAACCTAGGGGGTGATTTGTTATGAGGGGCGTATAGAATCTAAGTGCGTTACATAATAAGGTTAGGGAGTGAGAGGCAGGGGCTGTAACACACACAGTTAGGGGTGATGGGTGCCGAAGGTAAATTCCATAGTGTCAGGGAGTGAGGTTAGCTTTGTAAAGTACAAATCTAGTTACTACAAATGAGTGACAAAGTGAAACAAGGAATGATGAGCTCTTTCGGGCCAGGTTACGTTTCTTCTCTAGCCTGTTCGCTGTTCCCTTTTTTCCTTGTTCTCAGGGCAGGGAAACTTCATTTTTATTGTTGCTGCAACAAGAC
>NW_021147187.1:15079-19078 GCF_002837175.3 Physeter macrocephalus
ACTTCAGAGAGGAGCTAGAGCAGAGGGTGTGGGGGAGGGCTCTGTCCTGGGAAGGCCTCACAGGGTCCTGCTTGATGACACCTGGTGCCTGGGCTGAGCAACCTGGGAAGGTGGGGCTGCTCCTCGTTGTGGGGAGCTGCAGGATCCCAGTCCTCTGAGGCCCTGCTAGCCCCCAAGGGCTGCTCCTGGGTGTGGGGAGCTGCAGGATCCCAGTCCTCTGAGGCCCTGCTAGCCCCCAAGGTGAGATGGGGGTGCAGTGACTGGACGGAGGCGTCTGGCCTGGGAGAGGGGTCCGGGCTGGAAATGTCACGGGAATCATCGCGGGGAGGGAGAGGAAAGGCAAAGTGGGGGCAGATGGGTCCCAGCAGACTAATTCAGGTGACTGCGGTCCTGTTGGAAGCAACTCAGAGCCAGAAAGGAGTAGCCGTCAGGGCCTCAGCTGAGCAGGTACCCAGCAGCCCACGGGGCTCTCGTGGTCAGGCCCCTCCAAGGGTATGGAGGTCACCTGGGCAAGTACCCCGGCACGGCTGGGCACACCGCAATTGTGCACGTAGCCCTTATTTCAGAGCACCCCCTGCTCACCTGTTGGTCAGAGCTGACACAAAGCACCTCAGAGCAGGACCTGAACTAACAAACAGCAGCTCCGGGACAGGTCTGTGACCCTGGGCTTCACTCTGAGCGGCCTCCTTCCACCGGGTCTTCCAGAGGCTTCCACTGCAGCTGGGGCGCCAGGCCTCTGTTTTCACCCACCACCCCTCCTCTCCCTGACTCCTGGGTGCCTCTCATTAGGAGAGGGTCTTCTTGAAGTTTTCTCCCACTCATGGACCAGACAAAATGCTTAGAAATCAAGCTGGAGTTGCACCCCTTGTCTATCCTGACCCTCAGGACCTACACGTGTTCCTTGGACCTGGCCGGTGCAGCAAGGACCATTTTCTGCAACTTTAAGCCCCTGAGGGGCGAGGATTGGCTGAGCTGGGCAGCGTGACCCGGCCGGCCAGCCCTCCCCAGGTGTGCCTGGGCTGAGGTCAATATAAACAGCGCTCCAGGCAGCAAGAGCCCCCGCAGCTGTGCCTGACGCCATATCCTCTGCCCCGTCAGCAGTCTCGGGGCTGGGCTGGTGGGAGGGAGTAGGGCCCACGGCTCTGTGCGTGGCCCGGTGCGAGTGGGGCTCTGCTGGACTTTCTGCAGGAGTTGCCGGGCTGCCACCTGCTAAAGAAGAGGATGTGTCACCCATACCTGTCGCTGGAATTTCTCCCCGGGCAGAGGTGAGGAAGGAAAAAAGCAGTGGGGGCCGGGACAGGAGGGGTACGTCAGGCAGGGTAATGGTAAAGCTTCCAGAAGAGCTCCCGGAGCCAGGACCATCCTGGCTGGCCTGCAGGCCCCAAGTCGGCCTGCGTGCTGTGGCTGGTGTGGCGCTATGGCCCTTCCTCTAGGCTTTCAAGTCCTTGCACACATTCCGGTGTTTTACTTGGGGAGGGTGGGAACAGTCCAGCAGCAGCTGGCCTGGGGGTCAGCTCACGTTTACCCAGGGACGCCCCGGCACGGTCCCCCAGCTGGCTGCATGGGAGACGATTCCCCACCTCTGACTAACTTCAGAATTGTTTACAACTGGAGCAAGTGTCCTGATGGGGTTTTCCTCTGTGTAACTAGTGGCTTCTTAATTAGCAACGTGAACGGTGATATCAGAGGTCCTGAATCCGGATGGAAATACTTATCCCCAACTTGTACAGGTGTAAAAACCTGGGGAGGCCGTGTGCAGCCGGCACCCTTAGGGATGGGCTTCCGACTGACCCCTCAACGTTCTGGTGTCCAGCCACTGCTTTAGGATTTCTGGGGCCCAATGCTGACTCTAAGGGTTCTGTAACCCAGCTTCTGTTGGCCTTTAATGAGACCCGCACTTCCAGGCTCCTGTCGAGCAGGGTCCGTGGGACGGTTCTATGGCTTCTGTAACAAATGACCCCAAAATGGGTGGTTTAAAACAGCATGAATTCATCCTCCCCCAGTCCTGGAGACCAGACATCTGAGATCAAGGTGTTGCAGGATGGAAGTCCCTCCAGAGGCTCCCGGATAGGGCTCTTCCTGCCTTTTCCAGCTTCTGGGGGCTCCAGGCGTCCCAGGCTTGCGGCTGCAGCCCTCCCCTCTCTGCCTCTGCCTTCACGTGGCTTCTCCTCTGTCTGTGTCTCTCTTTTGTCTCACAAGGAGTCTCTCAATTGGATTGAGGGCCACGCTAACCCATAGACGTCCTCACCTCGAGATCCTTTACATATACAAAGACGCTTTTCACAGATTGCCTCTGCCTTCACGTGGCTTCTCCTCTGTCTGTGTCTCTCTTTTGTCTCACAAGGAGTCTCTCAATTGGATTGAGGGCCACGCTAACCCATAGACGTCCTCACCTCGAGATCCTTTACATATACAAAGATGCTTTTCACAGATATGGTCCTCTTCCTGTGTTCGGGGGGGGGCACATCTTTGGGGGTCAGCGTTCAACCCATTACCTGTGTATAAAATAATCCTCATTTTAGGAGGTTACCAAGGTCCCGTATAGACTGGCACAGGTAACAGCCAGCCGCCATGTGGGTGGGGGTCTGGGGAGAATGAGGACCCTGGAATCACCTGGAAAGGATGAAGTCCTGGCTGCATTAGGTGAGCTTTTCCACCACGGGGCCCGTGGAAACAGCCACTCCACTCTGTCCGTGGAATGGGTCCCAGTGCCGAGTCCAGAAACGGTTGTATTGCAAAGCTGGCTCTTCTGGGATTTCATTCTCAATAGCATCATGTAACCAGTAAGTACGGGCTTGGAGGAGTCACTCTGGCCCGTGATGACAGCACCGTCACTTTAGGCTCATCAAGGCTAGAATAGGAATGTTTGAAGGAGAAGAGTTTGGGAGATTGCGAAGCTTGGTTGGTAAGGAAACTGAGCAGGTTTGTCAAGGAAACTTCTTGCTTAAACTGAAGGCGGGGCTGGGAGAGCTGAAATCCAGGGATCTTCTAAAGGGGCTGCTCTGAAGTACCATCACCTGAGAGGTGGTCTCAGCGTGAGCTGGGGTTTGAGAAAAGTGGGATGAGATTAAGCCTGACTTTCTGTGACAGCTGGGGCGGGGTCTGTAAAGCACCTTGGATTTTAAGGCAGAAGTTTGTTGCTGGAACAGTGTCTCCCAAAACTGGGCTGAAGCTCAAGATGTCTCTGTCCCTTTCCTGTGGGAGTCCAGGGCAGGTGGGTGTCAGGTGCCAGGCTCTGCCCTCCTTGTTTCTCCTCCCTGCTTCCAGGTGAGGGCTCCAACTAGCAGGGTGGGGCGACCACGGGGACACTGTGCCCTGCGTCCTAGGATGCAGGCTGGCCAAGGCCCTCACCACCTCCACACCTTCCCCTTGGTAACACGAGACACTGCGCCCCAGCTGTAAGGGGTGGGAAGGCTGGGAGGTGCAGGGTAGCTGTGAACAGGAAAAAGGGAAATGGGTTCTGATGGGCAGCTGTGCGGCTGTGCTGTGAGGGTCGCACAGATTCTGGGTTCTGTGACGCTTCGATGCTCTGTGGTTCTGGAAATCCTATAGGAGACGGTCCACAGCTGGTGAAGCTAATGCTCGCAGTGGAGGTGGTGAAGCCAAAGGTCGCAGTTCAGACTAAAGGTGCCGATGTACACGCAGGTCAAAACCATCTCGCGTGAACGGACTTCAGGCACGTTTAACGTGAATGTAGTTGTGTTAATGCCTAGCATCTTCTATCTGGTGCCTCCCCTCAGGGACCCGCTCCTCAGTGCCTGGGGCTCCTGTAACTCACGGGCAGGGGTATGGAGAGCGGGCTCTGTCCAGTCTGAGCCCTGAGTTACCCTGCGTGTGAGTCTGCTCGGGACCGCCGTGCCGTGACAAATACCACAGACTGGGCAGCTTGGATAACAGGCCTATCTCCCAGTCCTGGATGCTCTCTGAGATCAAGTTGTCTGCACGCTGGTTTCTCCTGAGGCCTCTCTCCTTGGTGCTTAGACAGCCATCTTCTCCCCA
>NW_021147188.1:0-3282 GCF_002837175.3 Physeter macrocephalus
TATTAATATTTAATGTAAAATCATATGAGCAAATGCACTGTGGTGAAATCAGAAGCATCTAGGTATAAATACATTACAAATTTTTATGCAGTTGTCACAAGGGGATAATATTGTGACCAAAGAGGAAATTGTAAAGAAAGTTGTCCAAGAAAAAATCTTGACTACAGGAGAAAACGCATGCTTATTATAAGGCCTCTCCCCTTGTTTACAACCAATGTCAGAAAGTAACCTTGAACTAGGTTAGGAGAATAAAAACTTTAACAAGACATAGGAATACTCTTTCTGCTGTAGAAAATAAACCAAAAGAAAAAGTAAATGAATAAGCTATGAAGATTCTACAGATAGAAATATCAATTCTTATGGGAAAGAGGTTTAAAATAAAAAATAAGGAGATTATACATAACCTAATTTCACATTTGAGATGGAGATATACAATATTAAGCTAAAAACCTTCATATTCTGTATTAGGAGAAAATTTATTTGCTATGAATGTATTTAATTTCCAAAAAGCAGCCCCTGTCTTACCTTTAAAGTATGCTGTTGAAGTTTTAAGTTTTAAAATAGTTCATCTTAAATGGTCTAATGACATGAAAGTGTAATAAGATAGGAAACTGATTCTGGGCTACTTGTGAAATCCTGCACTATTCTTGCAAATTTTCTATGAATCTAAAACAATTTTAAAATGAAATTGTATTAAACAAAATTTTTATTTTTTTCTAACACATTATTTGTAAATTGTCCTATGCAAAGGTTGGTATTTTAATAATCGTCACTGTGCCTGGAACTGCTCAAAGTGATTCACAATTTTAAAAATTACATTCTTATAGCAACTTGGTATTGACCTGAATATTATGATTTTTAATAATACTAGTCACATTGGAACATTGCAGAAGATATTTCAATGAGCTTATGTGTATAAATATTTAAGTGTGTTACTGTATTATGAGAAAATTTCAAACACAGCCATATTTTGACTTGAAAATGAGAAAAAAACTAAGAAGTACATTTTAAATATTGCTGACTGTGGGCCTTCCCCGGTGATGCAGTGGTTAAGAATACACACGCCAATGCAGAGGACACGGGTTCGAGCCCTGGTCCGGGAAGATCCCAGATGCCGCGGAACAACTAAGTCCGTGAGCCACAACTACTGAGCCTGAGCTCTAGAGCCTGTGAGCCACAATTACTGAAGCCCACGCACCTAGATCCCGTGCTCTGCAACAGGAGAACCCACCGCAATGAGAAGACCGCTCACCACAACAAAGAGTAGCCCCCGCTCGCCACAACTAGAAAAAGCCCATGCAAAAACGAAGACCCAATGAAGCCAAAAATAAAATAAATAAATTTAAAAAGGAATGATTTGTAAAAAAAAATAATAATAAATATTGCTGAGGTAAAAACATGCACAACATGAGAGTTGTGATTTAAGTTTTATTGGGAGCAAAATAAAGACTATATCCTGGGAGACAGAATCTCAGATAGCTCCAAGAAACTGCTCCAAAGAGGCAGGGGGAAGGTCAGTATATATGTGCTTTTGGTGAACGGGGAGTACACGCAATCGAGCACATATATTTTTGGCAGGTTTTTGCTCGTCTCATGCAGGCTATAGCTAGTTACGAGGAGCAGATGTCACCATGAAGGATTTCATTGCTTCTCTAGACACGAGGAGATACAAGACCTAGGCTCATAAATTCAGCTCCTGCAACTATCTAACTCTCTGAAGAGCTGTCCTGCCAGCTTCCCCCAAGCACAGAGCACCTCATTTCTGCTCTCCACCCTGAACTCCTTTCAGGGAGTGTTGCAGGTCAGCAGCTGCAGCAGCTGCACCAGCACCTGATTTAATCCTTGGCGAGGTAGATGGCAAGTGCCTATCCATAGCTGACAATACGCTCCAAATAATTTTATTCCTTTAAGACAAGAAAGTAAAAGTACAATAAATTCTGATTCTGACATGTTTAAACCATAAAACTTAACATATTGTGATTTACTACACATTTTTTAAAACTTTTTCAATATTTTTTTAACTACATCCACGTTACCTGCGCATCATGCGTGTATAGTCTCTTAGTTAAGGTCTTTGAAGAAAGGGATAAGTGGATAATTCCGTGCCGTTGAGGACAAAGGGGCGGAAACATTTCCCTCGGCCACTAAAGAAAAGGGACACTTTTACAACCTCCGGGGGCGTGTGAGGAAACCCAGCAGAGTCTGTCCGCGACAGTGAACTCTGCCCGTCGCCCGCGCCCCCGCTCCTTCCCCGCGGCTCGAGGGTCCGGGGAGCGGCCGAGCCGCCCGCGCAGACACGCGCTTCCCGCGCTCCGCCCCGCCTGTGACTCCTCCCGCCAACCGCCCCGCATCCGGAACAGACGCCCCGCCGGGAACAGCCTCCACGCCCCCGGCCCCTCGGAGACCGGATCCGAGGGACAGCAAGCGACATCGAACGTTACCTGAGAAGGTGGGCAAACACCGTGCGGGGCGGCGGGAAAGGAAGGCGCGGAGCCGCGAGGAGCGGGCACAGCCCCTTTTCACCGGCCGGGGCGCGGGCGGGGAACGTCTTCCTCCCGCAGACCAGCCAGCCCCACGCGCGGGCCCGCAGCCGCCATGGCGCCTCCCCTCCGTCCTCAGGGAAGACCGCCCATCCACTGCGGGTGCAGTCGCGCATGCGCCCCATCGCCTGTGACATAGTGGCTTCGTGGTCTCCCTGCAGGCCCTTGCGGGCAGTGCAGGATGCTCAGGACTCACTGGAGAACATGTGCCCCCTCCCAGCCAGGATGCTAATTTACTCAAAATCTTAGTGCCCCAGCCTCTCTGCTGATGGCACTGGTGATGCTCTCACCCAGCCATGCCTGTTCTCTTGCCTGGGATGTGCCCCACTCTTTGGAGTCATGTCATCTGGCTTTTAGGTCATCCAAAAAAATAATAACCTCTATTCTATGCCACAGTGTCAGTATCCATTGCAGGTCCATAGAAAAGAGCCACCAATTACCACCATCAGTTTCTCCACTGGATCTTCAACCTGTTAGACACAGAGGACAGATGCTCTGCTTGGAATAAAATTCTCTAAAGTAATATGCAGAGTTGATCACAATCACAAGTAACTGAAACAGAAGATGAAGGTGGAAAACCTACGGACTTTTCCTCATTTGAGAATAGGAGTCCACAGTTAATTCCAAGAAATCATTAGCTATCTGAAGCAGTGGAATAAAGCTGACATAACTTGGAGCTTGTCAGGGATGGAATCAAACTGTGTTTTCCCTCATTTAGCAAATCCTCTCAAAAAATAAGGAA
>NW_021147188.1:3334-6554 GCF_002837175.3 Physeter macrocephalus
TAAATAAACAAACTCATGAATTACATTTTAAAACTTATCCTTTCCGAATTTCAAGTGGGATTTGCTCTTTTCAGACTTCGGAATGTAATTTTTCTTGAAAAAAATTCTTCAGAAGATACCTTTGTTACAGAATTTAAATTAAGTTACCCGCTTAACAGATATACATGAAAATATCAGTTGTTTGAACCTTTCATAAAGTTACACTCCCATCATATAACAGCTCAACAAAGGCTTTGAAAGAGCCAATGATTCTGCATGTTGATTTTCTTCCAATGAGAGATTCAGGGACCCAGCAACCTTCGCTTTGTGGATTTTCCGTCATCAACATGTGCTTTCAACTACCGGTATGTTCCTTGAGTTTATTCCACTCAGTTGTAAAGGGAAAATGTATGGCACATCATGGAGCGTATTTTCAGGGCTTGAGCCTCTTCAGAGCAAATATCACTTCCACCCCCAATTTACTTGCTGGGAACCACTTCACTGAGAATGATCTTCTTCCCTAGGGCTCCAGAGGATATGGGCCTTTTAGTGGCTTCAGGTGGGGGCATCAGAAAGAGCTCACCTTTGAGCAGAGCCCTTCTTCCTGTGTTCATGCTGGTGCACGCAGCTGGGGTGCAGGTGCCCTAATTGTCTCTTGCTTGTGCTAGGACATCGACAGGTGTCCTGGCCACTCCTGCTATATGTCCGCCTGCATCTGCCCTTGTTAGGAGGCCTGTGCACCTGTGCCTGCCTGAGCTCACTCACGCCAACAAACCCGTCTACTGTTGCTGGAGCCTGAGAACCAGTCTGGCTGTGTACGTGCCTATGCATCTCTGCATTGAAGCCCTCTTTAAATAATTTAAAAACTAAAGCCCATAAAGAGGCAAGGACTAGCCAGGACACCATATGTGAGCAGAGACCAGAGGATAAGTGAAGGAATACAACTCACTAAGCCAGACCTCAGTATCTCCCATCGTGTTTTTTATGTTTGTCTGTTTGTTTGTATTTTGCGGTACGCGGGCCTCTCACTGTAGTGGCCTCTCCCGTTGCGGAGCACAGGCTCCGGAAGCACAGGCTCAGTGGCCATGGCTCACGGGCCTAGTCGCTCCACGGCATGTGGACTCTTCCCGGACCGGGGCATGAACCTGTGTCCCCTCCATCGGCAGGTGGATTTTCAACCACTGTGCCACCAGGGAATCCTCATATTTGGTTTTGAAATAAGAGCCCCTAAGGTCCTGCTGAACTCCTGCTAAAACGGCGCAGTTTGGGCCATTACTCTCTCCGCATCTCCCTGCAGACACAAGTATGTACAAACAGAAATAAGATTCACAGCTGGGGATGATGTGAGGGTGGTAAAGGAAGAGAAAACACAATGTAAGTGCTGAGGAGAGCAGGAAAAGGTTGGAGACAGCTCTGCCGTGGAGCAGGGGCGTCCAAGCCCTGGCAGTGTGTCCAGAGCTCCAAAGCATGAGGGGGATTCTCCAAGTTCCCATAATCCTGCCTGGGCGTGAGCCATCTCCCTAGTGTTCTCCAGGGGACAGGGCCTGGGATCTTACTGTCCACCATTCTGATCTTCTAGAACCTGCCTGAGCACACACTCCATTCTCCAGTGTAGACAGTGCTGCAGGGGAGAAGGACTTTTTTCTCTACAAATTGAGTGCCTGCCGTGGCGGATTGCAAGTGTTCTGCATGCTTGGAAAGTCTGTTGAGAACCTTGGTTCTCCACCACTGACCACTGTGTTCTGAGAGGCTGGCAAAATGCTTTCCACTTCACGGAGGTCCCTCAGAGGAGGAATGAGCTGGGGAAACGAGGCCTTGTGAGTAGAGGGGGCAGAACCTCAGACCCAGAGCCAGGGCCCTAGAAAGAAGACCAGCCCTAGTTTGGGCCTCGTGGTCCTCATTTGGATGTGGGGATAGCATTGTTTTGGCTGAGCTCATCCCTCACGAGTAAAGAGACACCAAAGGTGGGGAAAAGGCGGGGATATCATTGTTTTGGCTGAGGTCATCCCTCACGAGTAAAGAGACACCACAGTGATGGACAAAAATGTGGGGAAAAGGAAGCTTCTGAGGCCTCTCTCACTGCACTGCCCTGGAGCCTCTGTGTTCTACTCTATGCCCCTGTGACTCTGAGGAGCCTCTGTGTTGAGGACAAACAAAAAAAAGTACCACTTTTTTGGGGGAGTGCAGGCCCGGGTCCACAGTTGTAGTGCTGGCCACCTAGGCGCAGACAGGCTTTTGCATCACTGATGCCCACTGAGGGTCACATAAAGGACTCTGTGGTCCCCCTTGCTTCACATACAACTTTAAACTCTTGTTAGTAACATTCAGCTCCACAGTCCAGCTGCTTAAAAGGGAGGAGGGCACCAAGATAGTCACATATATTCCTTCAGCAATTCCTTCAGCAATCCATTTACATATATTCCTCCAAGCACTCCTTCTCTGTCAGGTGCCCGTGTGTGGGTCCCAAAATGACCAAAAGTTCCCTAGTTTCCAGGAGCTCACATCCTGGAGCAGAGATGGCCAAAAGTGCAAGAGCAAGACATATGAAAGAAAAGAGCAAGTGCTAGACTGGAAATAAAGACTGTGCTCTGAGGGAGGTTTGGGGAGCCCCTGGGTAGGAGGGTCTCAGAGGCCTCATTGAGTGACAGTTACTGGGACCAGAATAACAACAGCGAGCCAGCCCTACACACATCTGGGAGCAGCATGTCGGGGAGAAGTCACCACTGCTGCAGACACCTGTGGGCAGAAGTGAGTGGGCCAGAGAAGCTGGAAAGTGATGAGTAGGACTGGAAAAAAACCTGCGGGGTTTAGGGGGAGTCAGGAAGTCAGGGCCATATCCTGAGGTCTGGTAGACTGTTAGGTATCTTTTCTTTCTTACAATATTTACCCCAAACCGTTCATCATAAAATTACATGCATTTAATAGCTCGCAATTTTGGGGGGTAAGAAATACGGGCACAGCTTAATGGATTCCTCTGCCTCAAGGTGTCTCACGGGCTGGGACCGCAACCTCAACTGAGACTCAAGTGACAGAGATTTGGTCCCAACTTTACTCACAGGGTTCAGGATGCAGGTTGGATCTCGAGTTGAGTTCCTTTCTGTGTGTTGACTTGGGCAATGCCTCGATTCTCTCCTTTGTGGGACTCTTCATATGACAGCTGAAAACATCTGTGCTTGATTCCTCAATTCAGGGATAAGAGAGAGAGAAGTGGAAAATTAGAGAGGGAATAAAAGGAAGGTGA
>NW_021147188.1:7167-15496 GCF_002837175.3 Physeter macrocephalus
TATTATCTCAATGCACAAGGTCATGCTCCTAGAAAGGACATTCTAGCCAATCTCCACTGTGCAGGGTGGAAGAGTCAGGAACAGCTGAGAGGAGCAGGGTGTTTTCCAGGACACAGACCTGGTGAGGAAAGGGACTGAATTCAGCTCTGTCTCCTGAAACTTAGGACCATAGTTACATTTCCGGATAGCTGTGGCCAGGGCTGTGTCACCTCATCGTGAACAAAAAAGAGGATGACATGGGGGGGGGGCGGCGAGGAGGATCAGTTAACAGCCTAAAAGAGGATTTGGGTAGATTTGATTGAAGGGAGGATCCCAGGTAATAAAATCTTGAATAAGTGACCTCACTTCCTTGGTGAGAGGTCCCAACAGAACTTAAACACTGGCAACGAGACACCTACATTACAGGGAGAGCCCCCCAACAGCTCACTCGACGGGAGGCTCTCAGGAGAACAATCTATTGTCCTGTTGTGCCCCACTTTTCAGAGGCTCTGGGCTGAGGGACTTTTCGATCTCTGTGGAGATTGCTCAGCCCTCATCACCGATACTTCTGGCCATTTGGCAGCAGGCACTGAAAGGTAACAGAGGGCAGCCCAGTGCAGGCCAGCCCCATATCGCAGCCCAGCATTGTTTGTGTGTGAAAGGGGTGAGGGGGCAGGGGATGAGGGGTACATCCTTCCAGGGCAGGAGCGGATTGTCAAGTGTCGGCAGCCTGGGAGGTCTGTCATGCCCACACCCCAGGTCGTGGCTGGCAGGATGAGAGGTGAGCGCTCGAGACAAAGATCCTCTGCACACCTGTTAAGCCTGAACACTAGAGCTTTCATCTGCTTTCCCCCCTGGCTGGGTGACTTGACAGATGCCTCTCTGTACCTGAACGAGGAACAGAAATTCTCATGGGGACTCTCCCTGTGGCAATGTTCAAGTAGGCTCCTGATGATTCCTAGCCCAGCTACCAGACAGTGTCTTTGTAGAGCTCCACCCGGAAATCTTTGAGGAGTTGGTCAATGGTCTCAAGTCTTCCACCTTTCTAGGCAAGGGGCAGGCCGCCAACAACATCATATTCTGGTCTGGATTGAGAACAGGTGCAGAGGAGTCTCAAATTCCAAGACTTACAGGTGATCAGGGTTGGCCTAGAACCCAAACATGAATCTGGCTAGTCCCTGGGGTCGTCTGAGGAATGTGGTTTTCCAGGGCCTTCTACTCCACATCAAGATCAGCCCAAGTCTCAGGCAGCTTAGAGGGAATGTCATGCAGCCCATGCTTCGGGCAGTTCCCTGTTTGACCTGCATGATCTTGAGTACTTGTTTGTAATTCCTAACCGTCTATTTTCTCATGTCTCTAGTGATGTTTACTGATGACTAACTGGGATAATGCACTTAAAAGAGGGAGGTGCTAGTGTTTCTCAGGTAACAGAATGCCTTGAAGGGGTCAACTGTTTATCACCCTCCCTCCATTTCAATTGTACTTTTAAACCTAGAACCTTTTTCGGGGTGGGCACTCAGGTCCTCTTCTTGCACCAGTTCCTGAGATGCTAGGAGTTTCTGGTCTGAACTCTACATCCTGATCCTACTGGTGATTTATGGTGATGCCATTGTGTATATGTCCTTCCTGTACACACGGTGTGAAAAGAGTCAACCCTGTCACATATGATGCCTGAATAATGTTGCCCCTCAAAACAGGCACAAGGAAAAATTAGGGAGAGTTCCTGGTACCCGCTTTCCCAGGTAGAAACATCGCCTACACCACGCTGTTCTTGTGCTCCTGTCAGGCCTTCACTCCTGCCCAGCAGGTCCTGCATGAGCAGTTTCATAGGCGAGGGCTGCCCCAGCCACAGCATGGTGGGGAGTGTCCCACCTTTATCTGTGTCTTTGGAATGTCACCTCACCTCTCTGAGCTTCACTTTGCTCTTCCCACAAGTAGGAGGATGAAAGAATGGACCTCGTAGGGTTACTGTAGCAAGTCACGGTAGATGCTTTCCTGGTGGCTGGCTCTGCAGAGAAGGCTGCTGGCCATGCTGTGTGTCTTCACATTTATATTTCTCTCTCCCAAGTGAAGAAGCACTCTGCCTCATCCTGCACCGTCCTGGGGTCTTTCTGAGTTGGGAAAAGCACATGAAAATCACCCTGGTTTCCTATTTGCAAAGAAGCTTTGTGGTTGCCTCCATCTGCTTCTGGACCTAGTCCTTGGTGTGGCCAGATTAGGAATTTCTGGAGGCAAGCAGAGGAGCTCCGGGCACACCCAGATAACTGGGATGGTTCTGGTTGGCCTTCACTCATTCAGCAGTATATATTAAGTACCCAGTACATGCAGGCATTTTCCTAGACACGAAATTTAAACAATAAAACAGACGCAATCCCTGGGGCTCCATGATAAACTGAGTTTCAGATCACCTGTCTAGACATCTTAAGTAGTCATGTCCACAGTGCATTAGAAGTGATGCTCTCATGGCTGCCTCTGGATATGGGTGCTCCTCCCCTATTAGAACACAAATATGAACCCCAGGACCGACTAAAACTCTGAGTGGTCTTGGGCTCACAGCCTCTTCTGTCGACACAAATACCACTGTGATAGGCCTCAGCACAGACTGGGAGTGTGGAGGCTGTGCTGGGCAATGACAGGCAGAAGCCTGGAGCTCACACACCTTTCAGTTCCCATGGGAACGCTTATGTCTGGGGGCTTCCCCTGAAGAAGAATATAAGTCAGAAAGCAGTGGATAGGGTCCCAGCCTCCCTGGGAATCAGAGGGATTGAGTTAGGCCCTGAGAGACTCATCTGGGCAATGACAGGCAGAAGGCTGGAGCTCACACACCTTTCATTTCCCATGGGAACGCTTATGTCTGGGGGCTTCCCCTGAAGAAGAATATAAGTCAGAAAGCTGTGGATAGGGTCCCAGCCTCCCTGGGAATCAGAGGGATTGAGTTAGACCCTGAGAGACTCATCCCCTCCATAGCCCCATCTCACTCCACTTGCCCTCCGTACATCCACCTCCTCTGTCACCCATAACTGGGGACCAAAAGAGGAGGTGAGGTGAGCAACATGTTCACAAGCTGTCTCAAGCTCGGTCCTGTTGCTCAGGTGCATGGAGGATGGAGTATGCTGTGGCCATGACCGTGGAGAGGAGAGTGTCAATAAGAAGACCAGACTCACACAATCTCTGTCGGGCTGAGGCCTTCCAGTACAAGGATAACCACAGTGGGGTTGGAAGTGGGCTGAACCCATGATCTGGGTCCAAGAGCCAAAGGAGGGTGCTGCAGGTGCACAGCATTGAGAGGCCAGGCATGTGGCTCTGTTCCACACGTGACTCCCCCCACGCTCTGTCTCTCATCTTAGGCACCTGGCTGTGTTAGTACCTGCAGCTTACCTGGCAGCCCCTGCTCTGTCCTTTTTTTAGGCTAAAGTTGGCATATATGCAGGTCAGTTCGCCTGCCTCAAACATGAAACACAATCCCCCATTTTCCTGGTCCAGAAGGAGATTTTAGTGTCCACTGAGGCAAAGCCAGAGATTAAGAGGGACTGCAGGCAGGGAGGATTCTCTGCATTAGGGTTCAGGTATTCCTTTTAAAGACAGTAGATAGTTCTGTTTTGGGGAAGGCACAGGGAAAGTCAGTTACGTGGGAGAACCTTTCTCTTTCTCTTGCTCTAGTGCCAGCTCCAAGGTTCTTGTTTGCTGAAGGGTCAGAAGAAGGGTCACTGCAGGGCCTAGAGACAGCTGCACCAGGACCGTTGGCTCCGATGGGTGTGCAGAGTAGGTGGGCACTCATGGTGTGCCTGGGTCAGGTCTCCCCTGTGCAATAAGCTGCCCTACACCTGCCTTTCCATGGCCTGGACTCCTAGGATGAGGGTCCAGATCCCCAGCTCCACCACTTATCAACCATGTAACCTGGGCAAGTTCACTGTCCACCCGAGATCAGTAGAGATGGATAATGAGAGGACTTCCCACACAGAATGGCTGTGCAGATTAAAAGAGGTAGAACAGATAGAACATCAGGCAGAGCCTGGTACATTGGTTGGGGGAGGAGAGCTCACTGTGTGCAGCCAGGTACCAGGGTCACCCCCCAATCTGCCAAGAGACTCAGCAGCCCCAGCACCTAATACACAGCTGAAGTGCACTTAATCTCAAGGGAGAGAAAGAGACAAAGCCCGTGGTTGTAGCTGCACAGAGGAATGTGCATTTGAACAGGGAATTAGAGCAGAATGGTGACCAGGGTGGGTGGAAGATGCTCCCTTGAGTTGAGCAGAATTGAGCTGCCTTCTGGAGCTGGCAGTTAGTGGAGATCGGCTGACTCGGCTTTATCCTCCACTTCTGAGCTCCTACAGTCACTGATGCCCCTGCCGGCTATGCAAAGATGGGGTGTGGCAGACCCATGTGACATTTCCCCTGCTCCCCAGGACGTGTTCAAGAAGGTGGTTCCCACTAAGTGCCTGGGCTCCATCTGGTCCCATAAAACACATTTGGAAATGAGCACATGGCACCAACCATCCACGCCACTGTCACCAAGGTCAACAATGTGGCCAAGTGCGTCATCACCACCTGCCTTGGGGACCCGAGCATGATGGCCCAGGAGAGGGCTAGGGTGGTGAGGCACTGAATGAAAGTGGTCAGGGTCTGCCATGGGAGGTGCAGCAGTGTCCCTCTCCAGAGTCTTGGAACTGCAACTTCCACTGTAACAGCTTTCAAGATTGAAGTCTGTGTTCTAAGCCCCTGCACAATCCCTATGAGGCCGGAGATAGATGGGACCCAGGGTGAACAGCTGGAGTTTCTCCCCTGTTGACAGATACTCCAAAATACCCGGAGTGAGAGAGGATGCTGGGCCCTGCCCAGATAAGAGACAAAAGAGCACATATTCCTCATTCTCGAAGTCAAGGAGACCTTCCCAACTACGCACGTGGAGAAAGGCTCATTGAAGGTCAAAAAGGGAAGGTTAGGTTTAGAGATAGGTTTGGTGATGTCTGCGAACATCCGTGTTGTTCCCAACCTCCAGGCGAGTTGGAAAATATGAGAAAGTACGACCACCGTGACACACGGAGGACGACGCCAGGCCAGGACTCACTCTCCTGTTCACACACAACAGCACGGATGTTCCCCGCAGCCCGAGGGGCACCACGGCCTGCTGGTCTACACATCCAGTATGCCCAACCATTCCCAGAGCTCAGCGCCAGCCTCAGAAGCTGTAGACCTGCTCCGCCAATCTCCGACGACAACATAAAACGCACACGCCCCGGCGCCACCAAAACAGTCGTCGCCAGCGTCGCCGGCCTCCCGGAACTCTGCCTCCGGCCGGGTGGCTGAATCTCAGCCCTCGCGAAGGTCACTAAAGCTCCGGATGGAAGGGAAGGTCTCAAATCGGCCGCCACTTGGCGCCCGACAAGCGGCGGGAAAGTCCGAGGGGCGGATCCCGATTGCTGGCCGTCGAGGGTACAGCGCGGGCTGCCCAAACGCCCGAGTTCGTCCCGGGGAGTCCGCCTCGGAGTTACTTCCTGGATCGGCACCGCGGGAAGCGACCCCGGCAACAGGAGAAGAGGGCAGGGGACTGGGAAGAGGTCGCCGGGAGGCTGCCGCGGAGAAGAGCTCCCCACTCGATTCCTGGCTGGGCGGGCGCACTAGCGGCCCAGAGCGCTCGGGCGGGTCACTGCTCCTGGGAGCACTTAGGGATTTTGCGGGGACTTGGGCTGCGTGGACTGTAAAACTGAAACCATGAAAGTACACGTAGAAAACATGTATGAATGATTTTTATTCTGTGGTTTCAAAACGGAGTCCTTGCAAAGAATTTTTTTTAAGTTCAGAAACCATCAAAGAAATGAATGATAAACTTGACCACAAATTCATCTTTACATATTTCACAAGCAAAGTCCAATGATAAGAAACCGGTGTGTGAGGAACATTTGTGCCAATACATGTGTAAAAAGATTACTGATATCAGAATCACTTAATATAAAAACAGAACATTCAGAAAACATAGACATTAAGAGGGACCAAGAAAGGAAATTCTAGTGCGTCTACACAATGCAATATTATCAATGTGTGTTCTAGTTATTGACATTTTTAAATGAGGTAAATCTGTAGGTGGAAAGATGTTGACTTGGAAAGATGTTGATGATGGACTGTTCAATGGAAAAAGCAAGTTGAAGGACCTCCACTGGTACTAAAAATAATAATAAAAACATACACACACAAACACACAGGAGAGACTATAGCATCCATTTGATCCTACGAGAACATATGACTCTGGAATCAACCACACAAATGTGTCATTCAGGAGAAAGATCATCTAAATCACCTTATTCAGTCCTTAATCAAATTTTCATTTATTAACAAGTATTTTCTGAGAACCTCCAATATTTCAGAATTTGAACTGTGATGAGGATTGAAAGGTAAATAATACTATGTCCTTACCTTCATAGACTTCTACTTCTTAATACAGTAAATTAAACTACCCTGCAAAATAAAACTTCAGATATTAAAAATTAAATGTAAATAATGGTTTACACATTGTATAATTCCAAAATTGTGCTACTAGTTTACAAAGAAAAGTTGCACTTTATAAAATAAAGTTGACATTTAAAACATTGTCAATTCTGGATCTTTGATTAGGCTGTATATTTTCAGAAAGGCTGGGTTATTAAAAATACTGTCTAAAATTCTGAACTTTTGTAAAGTTGCTCTGCAAGATTTCGGAAGAGTAAAGCTAGATTTCTTTTCCGAAGAGCCAGGTTTCCTGTTTATTGTATCATGAAATAAGTATTTTTAAAAGTAATTGTTTGGATTCGAAAATAAACTTTTGAAAGTCAATAATGGTTTTTATTAGAATAGAAAAGCTGCTGCACATGTCCCTTAAAAATCCATTTATCTGCCATTTTATTTGAACATCCATGGGGCACCATTTTCAAGAATACTGTACGAGAGGATCTCTATTTTAATCATTATTTTGGGCTCCTAATTTTCTCTTAACTTAATTTTAGAGAATCCAAAACACCCCAAGTAACACACTATTGCCATACAGACATTTCCTGAAATGTGCTATAAGCTATATACATTATTGATTAATTTGAAATGAAATGTATTTATAAATACATAAGAAAAAACCAAAATGTATTTTCTTTGTGTTATTATTATGCAAGAATGCACTTTTAAGAAAGAAGTGTTATAGCAGATGCAAGAATCTCTGGAAGTTGCATGAAAATGCTTTTGTATTTAATAACCGAAAATTATGTAGTTCTAGACGTTGGTAATTTTTGTTAAGTTTTCATAAGCATATTAAATTATGTATCCATTATTTCATCGATGTGACAATGTTTAGAGTTTGCTTTACTCCCAAGTGTAAATTAGAACTCATTAACTCCTGATAGCTTTCTATCAATAAATTATTCTTTTTTTAAAAATAAATAAAATAAATTTATTTATTTTAAAGAAAAGGATCCTATAATGAAAGAAGCTTCTCTTTCAAAAAGCAGTGATGCACAGGGATAAGAGTTCTTGTGCAATGTGCAGATAAAATAAAAATGAAGTTGGTTGCTCTCGTCATCCTTCGTGCAATTTCACTACTCTGGTTTTTTTCAGTATACCTGGAAAATTGAATCTCTGATCACTGTTAAAGTCATATTTTTTAAAAATACATCTTTATTAGCGTATACTTACTTCGTAATACTGTGTTAGTTTCTGTTGCACAACAAAGCGAATCAGCCATATGCATACACATATCCCCATATCTCTTCCATCTTAAGCCTCCCTCCCATCCTCCCTATCCCACCCCTCTAGGTCATCACAAAGCATCAAGCCGATCTCCGTATGCTATGCTGCTGTTTCACACCACCCAACTGTTTTACATTCGGTAGTGTAAATACGTCGAAGCTACGTTCACTTCGCCCTCCCACCCCGTGTCATCAAGTCCATTCTCTATGTCTACCATCTTCCTTATCCATTCATCTGTCGATGGACATTTAGGTTGCTTCCATATCCTGGCTATTGTAAATAGCGCTGCAATGAATATTGTGGTGCATGTCTCTTTCTGAATTATTGTTTTCTTAGGGTATATGTCCAGTAGTGGGATTACTGGGTAATATGGTAGTTCTGTTTTTATTTTTTAAGAAACCTCCATACTGTTTTCCATAGTGGTTGTATCAACTTACATTCCGACCAACAATGTGGGAGGGTTCCCTTTTCACCACACCCTTTCCAGAATTTATTGTTTCTAGCTTTTTCGATAATGGCAATTCTGATTGGCGTGAGGTGATACCTCATTGTAGTTTTGATTTGCATTTCTCTAATAATTAGTGATGTCTAACATCTTTCCATGTGCCTCTTGGCCATCTGTATGTCTTCCTTGATGAAATGT
>NW_021147188.1:16404-18361 GCF_002837175.3 Physeter macrocephalus
TTATAGTTATCTGAGTACAAGTCTTTCACCCTCTTAGGCAGGTTCATTCCTAGGTATTTTATTCTTTTTGTTACAAAGGTAAACGGGAGTGTTTCCTTAAATTCTCTTTCTGACTTTTCGTTGCTGGTGTATAGGATTACCAGAGATTTTTGTGCATTAATTTTGTATCCTGAAACCTTACCAAATACAATGATTAGTTCTAGTAGTTTTCTGGTGACATCTTTAGGATTTTCTATGTATAGTATCATGTCATAGGCAAATAGTGACAATTTTACTTTTTCTTGTCCAATGTGGATTCCTTTTACTGCTTTTTCTTCTCTGATTGCCGTGGCTAGGACTTCCAAAACTATGATGAATAAGAGTGGTTGGAGTGGACATTCTTGCCTTGTTCCTGATCCTAGTGGAAATGCTTTCAGTTTTTCACCATTGAGTATGAGACTTGTGCTGGGTTTGTCATATATGGCCTTTAATATGTTCAGGCAGGTTCCCTCTATGCTCATTTTCTAGAGAGTTTTTATCATAAATCACTGTTGAATTTTGTCAAGAGCTTTTTGTGCATTGATTGCGATGATCATATGGTTTTTCTTCGTTAATTTGTCAACCTGTTGTTTCAGATTGTTTGATTTGCATACATTGAAGAATCCTTGCATCCCTGGGACACATCCCATTTGATCCTGATGTCTGATCTTTTTAATGTGCTGTTGGATTCTGCTTGCTAGTATTTTGTTGAGGATTTTTGCATCTCTGTTCATCAGTGATATTGGCCTTTAGATTTCTTTCTTTGTGATATCTTTTTCAGGTTTTGTTTGGTATCATGTTGGTGGTGGTTTCATAGAATAAATTTGGTAGTGTTTCTCTTGTGCAATTTTTTGGAAGATTTTGAGAAAGATCGGTGTTAGTTCTCTTCTAAATAGAATTCGATAGAATTCAATAGAGTAGAATAGAATAGCATTTGATAGAATTCGCCTGTGAAGACAGCTAGTCCAGGACTTTTGTTTTTTGGAAGATTTTAAATTACAGTTTCAATTTCATTACTTGTGATACATTTGTTTATATTTTCTAGCTCTTCCTGGTTCAGTCTTGGAAAATTGTACCTTTCCAGGAATTTGTCCATTTCTTCATGGTTGTCCATGTTATTGGCCTATATTTGTTTGTAGTTTTCTCTTATAATCCTTTGTATTCCGGCAGTGTCAGTTGTGATTTCTCCTTTTTCACTTCTAATTTTATTGATTTGTGTCCTCTCCCTTTTTTTCTTGATAAGTCTGGCTAAGGGTTTATCAATTTTGTTTATCTTCTCAAAGAACCAGCTATTAGTTTTATTGATCTTTGCTATTGTTTTCTTCATTTCTATTTCATTTATTTCTGCTCTTTTATTTCTGATTTCTTTCCTTCTACTGACTTTGGTTTTCTTTGTTCTTTTTTCTCTAGTTGTTTTAAGTGTACTGTTAGCTTGTTTATTTGAGATATTTCTTGTTTCTTGAGGTGAGATTGAATGGCTATAAATTTCCCTCTTAGAACTGCTTTTGCTGTATCCCATAGGTTATGGGTCAGCGTGTTTTCAGTGTCATTTGTTTCTTTGTATTTTTAAATTTCTTGTTTGATTTCTTCAGTGATCTCTTGGTTATTTAGTAGTGCACTGTTTAGCCTCCATGTATGTGTGTTTCATACAGTTTTTTTTCTTGTAATTGAATTCCAATCTCATAGAATTGTGGTCAGAAAAGATGCTTGATACGATTTCAATTTTTGTAAATTTTCTGAGGCTTGATTTGTGACCCAAGATGTGATGTATCCTGGAGAATGTTCCATGTGCACTTGAGAAGAAAGTGTATTCTGCCAATTATGGGTGGCATGTTCTATAAATATCAGTGAGTTCTATCTGGTCTATTGTGTCATTCAAAGCTTGTGTTTCATTATTTATCTTCTGTTTGGATGATCTGTCCATTGGTGTAAGTGGGGT
>NW_021147188.1:18638-19035 GCF_002837175.3 Physeter macrocephalus
ATCGAATCTGAATGAGATCCTTGCTGGGTAGAGTAATCTTGGGTGTAGGTTGTTCTCTTTCATCACTTTAAGTATAACCTGCCACTCCCTTCTGGCCTGCCGAGTTTCCACTGAAAAATCAGCTGATAAACTTATGGGGATTCCTTTGTATATTAATTTTGTTTTTCCCTTCCTGCTTTTAATATTTTTCATTGAATTTGATTTTTGTTATTTAGATTAATATGTGTCTTGGTGTGTTTTTCAATTAGTTTATCCTATATGGAACTTTCTGTGCTTCCTGCACTTGGGTGACTATTTCCTTTACAATTTTATGGAAGTTTTCCACTATAATATCTTCAACTATTTCCTCAGACACTTTCTTTTTCTCTTCTTCTTTTGGGACCTCTATTAATCAAAT
>NW_021147189.1:0-2866 GCF_002837175.3 Physeter macrocephalus
TTTAGACAAATGCTTTGAAAAACTGTGTTCAAACCAAAACTAGCATCAAGCAATACACAGCAGCTCTATTCATAATGGCTAAAAACTTAAAGATATCAGGATGTCCTTCTGTAGATGAATTCATAAGCAAATTAGGGCACATCCATGGCAAGGGGAGCAGAACACACCACCCCAAAATATGCCCATTTGACAAAAGGACTATTTGGGACAGATTAATTGAAGAAACAGCAGACCCAGGAGAATCTTTCAACACCAAGTAGAAAATGCCCTTTTAGGAGGTAAATTTACATTTATTAAGGATATCTCCATTTGTAAGGGTATGTCCCTCTCTGGACCAGGAATTGGTCTAAATATCAAGAAAAGCTTGTTGGTACTTCCCTGCTGGTCCAATGGTTAAGACTCCATGCTCCCAATGCAGGGGACCAGGGTTCAATCCCTGGCCAGGGAACTAGATCCCGCACGCTGCAATTAAGAGCCCACATGCCGCAACTAAAGATTGCACAGGCCACAACTAAGACCAAGCGCAGCCAAATAAATAAATGGTCTTTTTAAAAAAGGCTTATCAATGAAATAGGCCTGGATGTAAATCTGTGTAACAACCATACCCTTGTTTACTGGGCTTTGACCAATAACATCCCTTAAATGGCTTCCTCCATTCCCTAACATCTTTCTTTTGTTTTCAGCAGAAGATAGCATTTAAGGTAACGGCTTGGGCCATTTCAGGGAGTGACTCCGTTTTCCTGGGTATCTTTCAAGTATACAGGAGGTATGCATGGTATATATTAAACTTCTGATTGTTTTCTCCAGTTCGTCTCTTTTTCATTAGAAGGGATCTCAATAAAGAACATAGAAGTGTAGAGGGAAAATTATTTTTCCTCTCATATACATGCAATGCAATAGTATTCAGAGATATAAAGGAATGGACCATCAACCCGTGCAAAAAAAAAATAGATTGCTAAGTGAAAGAAAGCAGTCTGAAGTGCTACACACTGTATGACCTCATTTATATGACATTCTAGAAAAGGCAAAACTGACATGGTAAACAGTTTTCGGAATATGTGGTTGAAACAGTCCATATGATACTTTAGTGGTGAATACCTGTCACTATGAATTTGTCTACACCCACAGATTTTTACAACCCAACAAGTAATTTACAATCTATTCAAACTTATCTACTTAGGATATGGGAGTGTCAAAGACTGGAATACAGAATGTAACAAAGAATCTAACTGATTCAGAAATGTATGAAAAAACTCACTGTTGGTAGCGGGACAAATGGGCTGACCTAAGCTAACTTTGGAAATGTACAGACTCTGTAGGCCAAAGGCAAAATGTGCCATACATACACAGGGGACTCTATGTTCTTTCCCATGAGGGGTAGTAGCTAACAGTACTGAAACTACCATATCAGTAATCGAATGGAACAAGCACTGAATTTAATAAATGGCAAATGGTGGAAGCCAGGTTTCTTACCGCTGGAGTGGGATGTTACAGTCAAACAAAGGGAGAAGGTTACAATATCCATGTCATAACAGATCCGGTTGGAGATATCAGTATAAACTCTCTTTAGCCTACACATAGTTCCACATAGAAATCTTTATAATTATGTGTATATGCATAGGCTGGGATACATGCATATATTTCTATGCACTGTCAGCTGAGCATATTTAGCTCCCACATGTAAGCTTTTAATACATTCTCTAATAAAAGGAACAAGGGCTCTTTGAAGAAATGGCTGATGCTAGGACTGAGACAGTAAATATATGAAGCAGGATGATCTTAAAATATCAGAAAGTAAAGAAGTAACAAAAATTTTAAAAGCCCACCAAAGAAAAATTGTGTAAAATGAAAACAGGAGCAAATGGAAAAAGCTCTCAACAGCCAAAGCAAGAATTAACTAAGCAGTCTAATAATGTAGTGCTGGATTATAACCAAAAGTTTACAATAATTATTCACGTGTCCAAACTGGTAAAAATAAATTACATAGTTTTTGATGAATGGTGTTAAATAGAAGTATCCTATGCAGAAAGCTTCTAAACAATTTATATAGCCACTCAGCTGTCCATCAAGGATGTGAAGCTAACCCCTCTCTCCTCAAGTGTGGGTTCTGCATTATGACTTCCTCCTAAATAAGACACACGGGATGGACATGAGGAGAAAATTAACCTCACTGTGGGAAAACGTGACAAACGCTACTTCAGGTAGGTGATCAAAGTTAAGAATATAAGTGAGAAGTTTCCTTAAGAGCCTGTCCTCTTGATATATAATGAAGAGGAGTCACTTCACCTCTGTGATCTGCTTTTTCAAGGCCAAGTCTAACCACGACAAAACCACCAAGCAAATCCCAGTGCAGGGCAGCCTATAAAATACCTGCCCAGTCCTCCTCCACACTGTCAAGGTCATGGAAACCAGGAGAGTCTGAGCAACTGTCGGAGCCCAGAAGAGACTAAAGAGACACGATGGCCCCATGTCCTATGAGACCCTGGAACAAGGAAAGGCATAACAAAGTGAATGTGAACAAGGACTTCAGTTAATAGTAAAGTATCAATATCTGTTCATTATTTGTCATGATTCTGTAGAAAATTAGAGAGGAAAAATTAAACGTCAAATAAGAGAAACCTACCGTAATAAACTGGAAATCTAGAGAAAAAAGGGGGATTTCTTTGTAAAAACACATTACCAAAATGGACCCTAAATTAAGGAAAATACAAAAAGACCAATTAATCACTGAGGAACCTCTCCCCCATACTGGTTATCCTATCACTGTTCCAGGATTTCCCTCTCCCGGGACAGGGAAGGAGCAGGGACAGAGCTGTTTGGCAGCTCCCCTAGTATACGACCCGACCCAGGGTCTTCTGCCCCAGCC
>NW_021147189.1:8063-9660 GCF_002837175.3 Physeter macrocephalus
CTTGAAATCAGGATATCCTTCAAAAGATGAATGCATAAGCAAATTGGGGTACATCCATGTCAAGGCGAGTAGAATATGCCACCGCAAAATGTGTCTCTCTGGCATAAGGATTATTGGTCAGCTTTAAAAAAAAAAAGGGCTTCCCTGGTGGCTCAGTGGTTAAGAGTCCGCCTGCCGATTCAGTGGGCACAGGTTCGAGCCCCGGCCCGGGACTATCCCACATGCCGCAGAGCAACTAAGCCTGTGCGCCACAACTACTGAGCCTGCGCTCTAGAGCCTGCGAGCCACAACTACTGAGCCCGGGTGCCACAACTACTGAAGCCTGCACGCCCAGAGCCTGTGCTCCGCGACAAGAAAAGCCACCACAATGAGAAGCCCGTGCACCGCAATGAAGAGTAGCCCCTGCTCGCCACAAGCAGAGAAAAGCCTGCACACAGCATGAAGACCCAATGCAGCCAAAAATAAAATAATGTTTTTTTTAATCTCAGAAAACTGAGATTGCCATTTTATGAAAGACATTTACAACAGAGAAATCTCCATTCATAAGGGTATATCCCTCTTTGCACCAAAAATAGAAGGATAATTAAATCTTAAGTAACTCTTTTCATTGGGGAAGTCCTGACTTAAATGTGCAGTCATACCTTTGTTTACGCTGCTTTGCATGATAACTTGCCAAAACGTCTTCTCCCCTTCCCCAGCATCTTTCTTCTGTTTTTAGCTGAAGACGGTATTGAAGGGGATGGTTTTGGTCATTTCAGGGAGTGACTCAGTTTTCCGTGGCATCCCCCCTATATTCAGAAGGTATACATGTTATTAAACTTCTGCTTTTCTCCTGGTAATCTGTCTTCTATTGCAGGGGCAGGCGCGGCCTCAAATAAGAACCTAGAAAAGTAGAGGGAAAATTGTTTTTCCTCCCATACACATGCAGTGGAATACTACTCAGCAGAAAGGAATGCACCATCAACCTATGGAAAGACATGGATAAATCTTCAGTATATACTGCTAAGTGAAAGAATCCAGTCTGAGCAGGCTGCACACAGTATGACCCCATTGATGACATTCTGGGAAAGGCAAAGCTACATAGATGATAAGCAGATCATGGGGTGGGGGTTTGAAGTAGTCCATGTGATGCTCTAGGATGGATACCTGTCACTATGCATTTGTCTAAGCCCATAGAAGTGCATAGCCCAAGGGGCCAATCATAACCTATTCAAATTTATTTAGGATGTAAGAGTGTTGCAGGATGGAATACATAATGTGACAGAATCTAACTGTATTAGAAATATATGGAAACAACTCACTGTAGGGGATGGGATAAAAGGTACTGACCTAAGTTACCTTTGGAAAAGAATGGAATCTGTAGGTTAAAGGCAAAATGGCCCATATATAAACAGTGGGCTTTATTTTGCGAAGTTCTTTCCAGGGTGTAGTAGCTAACAATTCTGAAACCTCTGCACATGTAACGTGGAAAGGAGCAATGCATAGATAAATGGCAGATGGTGGGAGCCAGGCTCCTTGCTGTGGGAGTGCGAAGTTACAGGTACGCAAGGGGAGAGCCTCTGCCCTCGTAATCCTGGATCTGGGCTTCCTGGGAGGA
>NW_021147189.1:12727-13801 GCF_002837175.3 Physeter macrocephalus
GTTTCCCCACTTTCGCTAGGGTATCTGCCGGGAGAGACATCTGCCAAGGCCCTGAGAGTGCCCGGCATCCCCACTAGGCTGCTGGCTCCTGGGTTCCCAGACACTGAGCACCTCAGCAGGCCAGGTGACACGGCAGGAAACCCCAGAACTGCTCACCTCAGGAGGGGGCTGGCACTGCCACTGCCTGATCAAAGAGAGCAGAGAAGGGTTCCCCAGCTGGGACACAAACTCTGCACGAGTGGCCTCTCCTTGAGCCATTACATCACCTCGTGTGACTTGAGGGAAGGAAGGACCGAGGCACACTTGGTTCCTAAGGAGGATGGTATAGGCTCAGTCATGTCCCCCCAAATCCACATGCTGAATCCCTAACCCCCAGGACCCCAGGATGTCGTTGTATTTGGAGATGGGATTTTTAAAGAGGTGATCAAAGTAAAAATGAGGTCACTAGGGTGGATCCTAATCCAATAGGATTGATGTCCTACAAGAAGAGATTAGGACAAAGATAGGCACAGGGGGAGACCATGTGAGGACCTGGGGAGAAAACGGCTGTCTAAGCACCAAGGAGAGAGGCCTCAGCAGAAGCCAGCGTGCAGACACCTTGATCTCAGACAGCACCCAGGACTGGGAGATAGGCCTGTTAATCAAGCTGCCCGGTCTGTGGTATTTGTCACGGCGGTCCCGAGCAGACTCACAGGGTAACTCAGGGCTCAGACTGGACAGAGCCCACGCTCCATCCCCTTGTACGTGAGTTACAGGAGCCCCAGGCACTGAGGCGGGGGTCCCTGAGGGGAGGCACAAGATAGAAGATGCTAGGCATTAACATGACTGCATTCACGTTAAACGTGCCTGAAGTCCATTCACGTGAGATGGTTTTGTCCTGCATGTACATCGGCACCTTTAGTCTGAACTGCGACCTTTGGCTTCACCACCTCCACTGCGAGCATTAGCTTCACCTGCTGTGGACCATCTCCTATAAGATTTCCAGAACCACAGAGCATCGAAGCTTCACAAAACCCAGAATCTGTGCGCTAGTGTCTGGGCGACCCTCACAGCAGAGCCGCACAGCTGCCCATC
>NW_021147189.1:16785-17935 GCF_002837175.3 Physeter macrocephalus
GAGTAGGCGGGTGCTGGCCACTGGGCTGCGTGAGGGAGGCCCCACTGGTACCTCTTGTGTCTTCCATCTGACACCACGGAGGCCTCCCCAGGACAGAGCAGACAGCCTGCCTGGGCCAGGTGGGAGCTCCTGGTGACCCTGCAGGGGACATGAGAGGGACGGACCAGGCAAGAGGGGGAGGGAGCCCAGGCAGAGCCTTGGGGCCGAGGGGTCCTTTCTGGGTCTGAGCTGGGAGTGGACGTGCAGGTGGTGAGTGTGATCCAGGAAAGCTGCCCTGGTGACGTGAGGCTGAACGTGCTTCAGTGACAAGCCTTCCGGATGATCCCAGAACAGGACAGTGAGACGGATCCTGTTAGAAGAAGGTGAGTGAGTCCCCCCAGGTGGATGCTCTGTGAGCTGGTCCCCGGAGAGGGTGAAGGGAACAGGCGTGGAACCTGCGGGGGGTGGACAGTCCCCCTGGGTGGGCGGCGGGTGCGGACACCACTCCGTGGTCTCACAGCTGTGCTTCCGGCTGGATTACTTGGCTTCTCGGAGCCTCGGCTTCCTGGTCTGCTCGTGGGGTGATGGTAGCACGGACTGCCTAGTAATTTGCTCAGAACAGGGTAGGAAGGGGTCTAGTGGAAATTCCACAGAACACCGTCAGTATGGGAATCGCAGGCCCTGTTTCCCGCAGGTCTGTCTTCAGGATCAGGTGAGCAAATCCAAGCAGACTTGCAGCAGAGCCTGGGGATGGGCTCCGTTTGGTGGATCCCCCTGTTTCCTGAATCTCGGAAGGAGCAGCTCCAGCGGCCAGTGGCAGGTTCATGCCACACCTGGGAGCATCCAGACCTCAAGGCCCAGCAGCCCCCGAGCCCTGTGTCTGGGCCCCCGGGAGGCAGACAGGACAGGCCGGCATCCTCCTTGCCCTCTCCCTGCCCAGAACATTCGAGGTCCAGGCCTTGCCCCCTTCCTGCCCAGAACATTCGAGGTCCAGGCCGTCATTGGGGAGAAGCAGGGATGGGGGTGTCCCATATGGGAAGAGGACACGGAGCAGAGTGTGTGTGTGGACGTCCACACCGGGAATGTGGGTCAGTGGGGTGCGGGCTCTGGGAGGGGCAGACGGGGGGGCCTGAGGGAGCGGGGCGGGGCCGGGGGTCCTGGCGGACGGGGG
>NW_021147189.1:18701-19008 GCF_002837175.3 Physeter macrocephalus
GCTCGTGGACCCTGCACGGGCCCCGGCCTGGCGCGGCGCCCAGACTCCGCGAGGAAGGCTTCCTTTTTCCATGGGGGTGCAAGGAGGCAAATAACAAAACCAAAGCTGAGACCAGCACAGCACAGGCTTTGTTCAGTGGCCAAAGAATGCAGAAGCGGGAACTAAGTTCACAGATCACCTTCTCGCCCTCCTGGAAAGAGCGCTTTAATTTTAAAGAGTAAAGACAAAGGGAGGAGGAGTGCGGCTAATGATGGGGTGACACGGCCAGGGCTCCCTGGAATACTCTACACTGACCGCTCGGTGGTCA
>NW_021147190.1:0-1373 GCF_002837175.3 Physeter macrocephalus
GGAGCAAATGAAAAGAAAGCTGAATACAACATTTTCTGAATAAATGTAACATTTCTGCTGTCATAGAAAATTAATACTCACTATGATACAACATATTTTAGAAAGTTAACTTAAATTTAAAGCTTAATAATTAGTTTTATTGAAGAAACGAAAACATATTTGTGGTTTAGAATAAATAATGTATTCTGCTACAGATAAGAAGATTACATAAATAAATAGAAATAAGACTAAATAAATAAAGAGGAAAAAATAAGTTAGATGATATTAACATTAAAAAATGACACTCATCTAAACAAAGAGGAGAGACAGAGAGAAGAACTCATATCAAGCATATATTTAAAACTCCTAAATAAGAAGTCTTCAGATGTTAAAAAAAAGTCTTCAATGAGAAGATAATGTAATAGAAAAATGGGAAAAATATACCAAAAGATATTTCAAAAAAGAGAGTACAGACTGTTAAGTAAACATATCAAAAGATGGTTGGCTTCTTAGTGGTCAGTAAAATGCAAAAATTGATACCTGGAATTATCACTCAACAACCAGAAAGTTCAAATGAAAATGACAGCTATTATCAAGATGACAAGAATGTGTATAATCCTTGAATCTCATTCACTGCTGCTGAGGATGAAAAATCATACAAATGTTTTGAAAATATTTAGAAATATTTAAAAAGATAAACACATGAAAACTATGACTCAAAAATTTTACTACTACATGTATACTGAACAATAATTTATACACACACCACTAAAGATCAAGTCCTAGAATTTATATACCAGTGCTATTCTCAATAGACACAAAGTGAAAATCACTTATATTGTAATACACGTTGGAATAAATTAATTAATAGTTATGTATCTACACTATGGAATCCTATGCAACAGTGGCAATGCGTGATCACAACAAAAGGCAACCATATAGGCATATTCACAAACAACATAAAATATAAAAGCCTAATTCAAAAGTGATTTTACTGTGCCAATACATTTATATAAAATACAAAATACAGGTAAAGTGATCTTTTTGTTAGATACCAGAACAATATTAAACCTTAAGAGGAGTCACTAGAATGGTACCAGGGGGCCTCTGAGTATTTGGCAATTTTCTGTGTCTTTGTCTAGAAGCTACATATAGAGTGTATTCAGATTCTGAATTTTCTGAAATTTGTCATTTCCTTACAAACCATGCATGTTTTAGTTGTTTTTTATACATAACAAAAAGTAAAAACGGTAGACTAGGGAAGGTAATTATATTAGCACGTTAATATCCATGCTTTTCAAGGTGGAAGTGAAAGGTATTAAATACTTGACATTGTGATTACTTCTTAAAAGTAAGGTGAAAATTTCAGATTAATAAATAAGACATACTTCTTC
>NW_021147190.1:4915-6911 GCF_002837175.3 Physeter macrocephalus
AAATTGATAAACCATTAGCCAGATTCATCAAGAAAAAAAGGGAGAAGACTCAAATCAATAGAATTACAAATGAAAAAGGAGAAGTAACAACTGACACTGCAGAAATACAACGGATCATGAGAGATTACTGCAAGCAACTATATGCCAATAAAATGGACAATCTGGAAGAAATGGACAAATTCTTAGAAAAGCACAACCTTCCAAGACTGAACCAGGAAGAAAGAGAAACTATAAACAAACCAATCCCAAGTACTGAAATTGAGACTGTGATTAAAAATCTTCCAACAAGGGTCTTCCCTGGTGGCACACTTGTTGAGAGTCCGCCTGCCGATGCAGGGGACATGGGTTCCTGCCACAGTCTGGGAGGATCCCACATGCCGCGGGGCGGCTGGGCCCGTGAGCCATGGCCGCTGAGCCTGCGTGTCCGGAGCCTGTGCTCCACAACGGGAGAGGCCACAACAGTGAGAGGCCCGTGTACCGCAAAAATCTTCCAACACACAAAAGCCCAGGACCAGATGGCTTCACAGGCAACTTCTATCAAACATTTAGAGAAGAGTTAACACCTATCCTTCTCAAACTCTTCCAAAATATAGCAGAGGGAGGAACTCTCCCAAACTTTTTCTATGAGACCACCATCTCCCTGATACAAAACCAGACAAAGATGTCACAAAGAATGAAAACTACAGGCCAATATCACTGATGAACATAGATGCAAAAATCCTCAGCAAAATACTAGCAAACAGAATCCAACAGCACATTGAAAGTATCATACACCGTAATCAAGTGGGGTTTATCCCAGGGATGCAAGAATTCTTCAATACATGCAAATCAATGTGATACACCATATTAAAAAACTGAAGGATAAAAAACATATGATCATCTCAACAGATGCAGAAAATGCTTTTGAAATATTAAACACCCATTTATCATAAAAACCCTCTAGAAAGTAGGCATAGAGGGAACTTTCCTCAACATAATAAAGGCAATATATGACAAACCCACAGCCAACATTGTCCTCAATGGTGAAAAAAAATGAAACCATTTCCACCAAGTTCAGGAACAAGATAAAGTTGCCCACTCTCACTACTATTATTCAACACACTTCTGGAATTTTTAGCTAGAGCAATCAGAGAAGAAGAAGAAATAAAAGGAATCCAAATCAGAAAAGAAGTTAAGCTGTCACTGTTTGCCACTAGATGACATGATACTATACATAGAGAATCCTAAAGATGCTACCAGAAACCTACTAAAGTTAATCAATGAATTTGGTAAGGTTGCAGGATACAAAATTAATGTACAGATATCTCTTTCATTCCCATACACTAAAGATGAATAATCTGAAAGAGAAATTAAGGAAACACTCCCACTTACCCCTGCAACAAAAAGAATAAAATACCTAGGAATAAACCTACCTAAGGAGACAAAAGACGTTTACTCAGAAAACTATAAGACACTGATGAAAGAAATCAAAGATGACACAGAGAGATATATCATGTTCTTGGATTGGAAGAATCAACATTGTGAAAATGACTCTATTACCCAAAGCAATCTACAGATTCAGTGCAATCCCTATCAAACCACCAAAGGCATTTTTCAGAAAACTACAACAAAATATTTCCCAATTTGTATGGAAACACAAAAGACCCCGAACGGCCAAAGCAATCTTGAGAAGAAAAACAGAGCTGGAGTAATCAAGATCCCTGACTTCAGACTATACTACAAAGCTACAGTAATAAACACAGTATGGTACTGGCACAAAAATAGAAATATAGGTCAATGGAACAGGAGAGAAAGTCCAGAGATAAACCCATACACATATGGTCACCTTATTTTTGATAAAAGAGGCAAGAATATACAATGGAGAAATCACAGCCTCTTCAATAAGTGGTGCTGGGAAAACTGGACAGCTACATGTAAAACAATGAAATTAGAAGACTCCCTAACACCATACACAAAAATAAACTCAAAATGGATTAAAGACCTAAACGTAAGGCCA
>NW_021147190.1:7363-8758 GCF_002837175.3 Physeter macrocephalus
ACAGAGTGAAGTAAGTCAGAAAGACAAAAACAAATACTGTATGCTAACACATATATATGGAATCTAAAAAAAAAAAAGAAAAAAAATGGTTGGGAAGAACCTAGGGGCCGGAAAGGAATAAAGACGCAGATATAGAGAATGGACTTGAGGACATGGGTAGGGGGAAGGGTAAGTTGGGACAAAGTGAGAGAGTGTCATGGACTTATATATACTACGAAAATTAAAATAGATAGCTAGTAGGAAACAGCCCCATAGCACAGGGAGATCAGCTCAGTGCTTTTTGACCACTTAGAGGGGTGGGATAGGGAGGGTGGGAGGGAGATGCAAGAGGGAGGAGATATGGGGATATAGGTATATGTATAGCTGATTCACTTTGTTATAAAGCAGAAACTAACACACCATTCTAAAGCAATTATAGTCTAATAAAGATGTTAAAAATAAATAAATAAATAATTTATACCCTCCCAAATTAAATATTTTTAAAAATAAATAAACAAAAAAGAGCACTCAATAACATGGTAACTCTAAACCTAAGTATTTTCAATACTACAGTAAATATAAATGGATTAATGTCTTCTATTAAAGTGTAATTTTTTATATTATGTGCAACTAAATTTTTTTTCCAATATACAGGAAAAATAAAAGAATTACTTTAGAAGGGAGAAAACATTCCATGTATTTAAAAACAATAAAACAATAAGCATATAATATGCATCTTAGATAAAGTAGTCTTTAAGTTCAGAACAATCTCTCATTATTGTAACTAGTATTATTACCCCAATTTCTTAAAAATATTTCAATACTTTTTCTATTTGAAAAAATATTTTAATATTTTTTTCTTTCCTCTTTTGTGGTCTAATACATGGTAAGTATTTAGGTGCTACCATAACCTAAAAATATAGTTGTTTTTTTACAGCCGAACAAAACTGAATCGAGAAGAAATAGATAACTTGAACAGACTGATCACTAAAAGCAAAACAGAATCTGTAATTTACAAAAACTCCCTAGAAAACAAAAGTGCAGGATCAGATGGTTTCAAAGACAAATTCTACCAAATATACAAAGCAGAACTTACACTGATTCTTCTCAAACTCTGAAAAGACTGAAGAGTAAGGAATACTTCCAATGACATTCTATGAAGCCACCATTACCCTGATATCAAAACCAGATGAGGGGGACTTCCCTGGTGGCACGGTGGTTGAGAATCCGTCTGCCAATGCAGGGGACATAGGTTCGAGCCCTGGTCTGGGAAGATCCCACATGCCATGGAGCAGCTAAGCCTGTGTGCCACAACTACTGAGCCTGCGCTCTACAGCACACGAGCCACAACTACTGAGCCTGATAGCCTGAAGCCCGTGCACCTAGAGCCCATGCTCTGCAACAAAAGAAGCCACC
>NW_021147190.1:13369-14620 GCF_002837175.3 Physeter macrocephalus
CTAAACAAAACTATAATTCAAAAAGATACATGAAACCCTATGTTCATAGCAGCACTATTTATAATAGCCAAGACATGGAAACAACCTCAATGTTCATTGAAAAATGAATGTATAAAGAAGGTGTGGTATACGTATACAATAGATATTACTCAGACATAAAAAAGAATGAAATAATGCCACTTGCAGCAACATGGATAGACCTAGATATAATGATACTAAGTGAAGTAAGTCAGAAAGACAAAGACAAATAGCATATAATATCACTTATATGTGGAATCGAAAACAGGACACAAATGAACCTGTCAGCGAAACAGAAACAAACACACAGATATAGAAAACAGAGTTGTGGTTGCCAAGGAAAGAGTGAAGGAAAGATTGGGAGTTTTGGAATACCAGAAGCAAACTATTTACATAGGATGGACAAACCACAAAGACCTACCGTATAGCAGAGGAAACTATATTTAATATCCTGTGATAAACCATAATGGAAAAGAATATATATATATATATAAAACTAAATCACTTTGCTGCACAACAGAAATGAATACAACAATGAATAAAGGCTGGAGAGGGTGTGGAGAAAAGGGAACCCTCCTACACTGTTGGTGGGAATGTAAACTGATACAGCCACTATGGAGAACAGTATGGAGGTTCCTTAAAAACTAAAAATAGAACTACCATATGACACAGCAATCCCACTACTGGGCATATACCCTGAAAAAACAATAATTCAAAAAGATACATGTACCACAATGTTCACTGTAGCACTATTTACAATAGCCAGGACATAGAAGCAACCTAAATGTCCATTGACAGATGAATCTATAAAGAATATGTGGCACATATATACAATGGAGTATTACTCAGCCATAAAAAGGAACAAAATTGAGTTATTTGTAGTGAGGTGGTTGGACCTAAAGTCTGTCATACAGAGTGAAGTAAGTCAGAAAGAGAAAAACAAATACCGTACGCTAACATATATATATATATATGGAATCTAGAAAAATGGTACTGACGAACCTAGTGACAGGGCAGGAATAAAGACACAGATGTAGAGAATGGGCTTAAGGACACAAGTGGGAAGGGGAGACAGGGACGTAGTGAGAGAGTAGCACTGACATATATACACTACCAAATGTAAAATAGCTAGTGGTAAGCTGCCATATAGCACAGGGAGATCAACTCCGTGCTTTATGTCCCCCAGAGGGGTGGGATAGGGAGTGTGGGAGGGAGGCTCAAGAGGGGGGGATA
>NW_021147190.1:15266-19006 GCF_002837175.3 Physeter macrocephalus
CACACACACACTGTATTTTATTTTTACAAGAGATAAATCAACAGACATCAAGCATTGTAAATGGATGACCACAACAAAAGCAACAATGATTGCAATTACCAAACAAGAAACACACTCATACTGTCATAATATTGACATTCCGTCCAGTAATCCTCCACTGTAACAGCTCCTTTACTTTGCAGTGAAAGACATCATGTATTTTAAAATTATCAGCACTCACCTGAGGTCTTTAAAAATCAACAAAAACATAATTCTGTGTTCTCTTTTTTATTTATTCTGGTTCTAAGTTGTCATTTCTAAACGCAAGTATTTAAGTATGTTAACGTCATCTTATAACATCATATTTCAAATGACTACCATCTCTCCAAAGATGAAATATGAGGCACTCATAATTAGGCTCTCCAAAGCTTTACTCTCTGAAACTTTATTACCCTTCTGCTGAACTCCACACTGTTCATTATTCTCTGATAATATTTTTTTTTCTAGTATGGCCATCTCACATGCTCTTTCAGTTCATGAAGTTTTTTCCTACAATTTTATGCCTAGTTTATTTCTGAGAATATGCATTATTTCTGATTGATATCCATAGACACAAAGACTTCTCTATAATTCCCTGAGAGTTTCAGGAACTCCTTCTTCTTTTTTTAAATTTTATTATTATTTTTAATACCTAGATTCTGAAGCTCTCCACAAAGCATTACTAAAATTGCATTTACATAAGTACCTACATATTAATCACACATTAATGCATTTACAATTGTATTATGATTTATTGCTAATTTTGGAGCATAAACGTAGCTGTCTTATTTACCACCTTCTTGGAAATCACTTCATTATTTGCACTTAGGACTTGAAAGAGAATGGACAAATAAAAACCTGAAGAATATGCAAATACAGTTTATATATTTCTCATAAAATTAGGTGATTATCTAACCTTTACCCAGAAAACAGAAGAGCCCAGATACTCTGCAGGCATAATACTCGAGAATGTATGGTCTTCCAGCAGGAAAACATGCAGTAATCCATGTGGCAGAGTTTACCTGTGACCAGCTGGGGTTAGTGACCTATGCGTTCCTTACATGCAACATATCAGGAGTGGGAAAAGGGAATTTGTCAGTTGTGGCAATAAGTATAATGAAGATTTATAGCAGGTCATGCTCATATATTCAGCACAGGTACAATCAAAATTTTGCTCAATTCTGGTAGACCTAAGTCTGTATCTGTTACCTTGTCTTTAACGAAGAAATGTTAGGACTGACTTACCAAAAAAAAAGTTGTTTTTTTGTTTGTTTTAATTACAGTCACGGTGACTAAGACATAGCTCAGAACAGCTAATGTGACTTACTGATTCTCTCATCAGGAAATACAGTTTCTACTTCCTTGTTTATTCTCCACATCCTGTAGTAAGTTCAGTTTCAATGAAAGATAAATCTACAGGGCGAAAAGAAAAGAAAACTTACATGTGCTGATAAGATCATTCTGACAGGTTTTACCACGTATGTCAGTGTTTGTGGCAATGGACACAAGCCAGCGCAGTCTACTCTGACATTTTCACTGATGTCATTCCCCTTGATCCTCAATTTGAAAGTGGTTAAAAATGTTTTCTATGTTTTCTTCTCTAAGAAATTAAATAAAGAATGCTTTCTAGACATGAGCTTCTAATGATTTGCAGTCAGTGGTCATCAAGAGAAGAAAAGCACAGAATCTCATCCCCGCAGAAGGGTGACATTCAGTCAGGTAAGAAAATTCTACCCTAAATCAGAGCTTCATCTTTAACATGCATTCAAAGGCTTTCACAGGTTCTTCATCACTCTGCACTCAGCCCTACCATATGGGATTGGCTCTGAGAATCTCACATCAGATGACTGACAAACATGTCATAGTACCCTGACCTGGTAGCAGATCCTGCCTCTCTTAATGATCTACCACAGGGACTTTGGAATATTCTAGGATAGTTCCTGGAGCCCCGTACTCTATACAGGTACACTTCCAAGTAGAAACAGAAGCTTTGATTCTCACTGGGACTGCTGCTCTGTCCAACCAACCTCTCTAGAAATATGATGTCCTAATCTCTCCTGATAAGAACATTTCAAGGTCTCTCCCTGTGCTAATTTAGTAAAGGTAAAGGAGAAACAAGAAAGAGCAAACTATGCAGGGAGCAATATATAAGATTCCTTTACTTAATGTATTTATCTGATATACCCAAATATTGAGAAATATAGATTCATTTCATAATGGTCAAGAAAAGAGGAGGAGGAACCTCCACGCCAACAGTATATATAAAATGGAATCAATATTGCATAAGCTCCAGCTTAAGCTTAGCTATGAGGTACTAACTCTTCTCATAAAGAAGCAATAGTTCTCCATCATGTGAGGCACACTGAGGACTCAGGCAGCTGGACACTGAGGATATAGTTTCCTCACTCGAATTCTGTACCTGCATCACAGAGCAATGAAATATTCCCAAAGAATTATTAAGGATGAGATGGGGAGCCGAAATAAAAAAGATGAATCCATAGTCTCCCCTACCATCTGTTCTGCTGGATATTACCACCATCTTGGCCCAATATGACCTTCCCACTTTTCTCTGGGCCTCCCTACTTTCAACCTGAATCCTCTCATTATATCTTACCTACACTTGGAAACGACTCTAGTTTTTCCACTTATCTTTATCAACAAGTAATCCAAATAGCAACTGTGTATATAACTCCTTAGAAACCTCATGTCTGACTCAGTAATACATGACCTTCAAAGTCCAAAGTTTTCCTAATTCCCTTTATTATTTTTTTTCTAATTTCCATATACTTACACTCTCAGGACACCCACTATTCTCAGGTTCACCTTCCCTGCAAAATCTGTCAACCTAGACATAGATTTAAGTACCACCCTCTAATTATCTCCTAGGGAATCCAGTTTTTAAAAAAGTCTCAGCAAGCCTTATGGACTTTATTAAAGACTCTTTAAGGTAACCCATGGGAGAAAGTAGTACACCCACAGATATCTATTTAATATACCATCAGAGTAATTTTTTTAATAAAGTCTCTTCTGCCCAATGAACACTCTCAGCTCTTCTTCTTCAACATATGCAGTTTCTCACTGTCCTGATTACTCTCTGCTCTATTCCAGGTCCACTCCCTTTCCTGATATTACATTCTTTCCCAATTGTGTATGTTGGTAAAATCAAATAACATAAAATATAACATGTTAATTATTATAAAGTGTACCATTCAGTGATATTAACTACATTCATATTATTGGGCGATCAACATCACCATTTATCTTTCTAATTCTTTTCTAGGTTTTAAAACTGTAACCCTACATCCTTTAAACATAACTTTCCTTTTCGTTCCATAACCACCTGAAAAGCATCATTACCCTCCCAATTTCTATGGTTTTGACTACAATAAATATCCCATATAATTGAAATAATTAGTTGTATTGTTATGACTCACTAAAAGTCACAAAAATGGCATTTTTGGTAGCTAAATTTCCTCAAGATTCATTCATATTGTAGCATATTCCTAGATCTTTTCCTTCTTAACACTGGATAATATTGTATTATATGGGTATACCACACTTTGCTTATCCAGGAACTAGTGGACGAACACTTAGGTTGCTTTCATATTTTACCTACTGTGATTATTACTGCTCTAAACACTGGAGTACAAATATTTCTTTAAGACCCTGATTTCAATTCCTTTGGGTATACCTCATAGTAAAATTCCTGGATCATGTAGTAA
>NW_021147191.1:0-19000 GCF_002837175.3 Physeter macrocephalus
GGGGATTTCTTACTGGTCACTACCCATGTTCTCCTTCAGAAGAGCACTGGCTTCTTACCAAGTCTAAACGAAATTTCCACGAAATTTCCACTTCGAAAGTATGGATAAATGAAAGTTTAATTCCTTTATTATACAAAAGACTCAGAGAATCCTAAACAAGCTTTTGCTTCCAGACTTAGTCTTTTCGAGAGTAAAGCTCCATTAGTGATCTTTGCATGGCTCATGCCTCCTAACATATAGTAGATACTCAAGTATTTGTTAAGTAAATGAGCAAAAAGGCTTCTTTTGGAAAAGAGGATAATAGAACTAGGTCAGCAGCACTGCTAATTTTCCAAGGCCTTTTCTGTTTCAACTTGGGAAAATTCGATATTTACAGATACTGTGATTCCTTACAGGCAGGCTTCTTTCTTTCCCTGTCATCTTTTTTCAGGCAGGTCATGTTGACTCTGGAAACATCTTGCATAAATTCCTTTTCCCCTTTTTAGTAAAATGGAAGAGTAAAATATAGCAGAACTGTTATTTCTCCTAGAGGAAAAAAATTGTTTGAACTGATTTACTTGATGGTTAATGAAAGTATGCTTAATTATATCTCAATATCTTACTTATAAAAATATAACCAGTTATAATTTTTATTACTCTAGTTTTTTTCTGAACTTTGACTTTTAATTTGAGGAAAACAAGCAGGTAATTCCTTTTCAGAATTAACATTATTGGCTGGTGGCATCAGTGATGAACCAGACTTCCTTGTTCTATTGAGTACCTGTATCATACTGGCTAAGAAAATATTCTCTTTCTTCCTACTAGTGGGAACTAACCTCCACGGTTCAAAGTTCTTCTGAAGAGCTCTTTAGTCCATTATTAGGTTACTGCCATTCTGGTTATGTGCACTTTATCAAGTGTTTGCTTAATTTATACCATTTACTTAAGCAGAGAAAGAGCAGGGAACATGTTATTTGGACAAAAGTTTTAGAGCATTACTGTGGAAAATGGTCACTGACTTTATTCTTCACAACACGGACTTCTCTTAATGCCAAAAAATTTGCAGTTTTCTTCCTTGTGTCGTTAAATTGTGAACTAATGTAGTCTGCCTTTTCTATCAGATCTTAGACCAAAAGCTCTCGTGTCAGTGGGGGAGGGGATCAACACCTCTTCTGCCTAAACGCACAAGAAGCCAAAAAATGGTGTAGTTTATCTTGAACATGATGAAATGGAAAATAAAATGAGGATATGCGTACTATATTGAACCTAATTCAAACTCAAAGAAGAATGTAGTGTCGTAAAAAGAGCTCCAGGTTTTGAGTCAAACCAACTTTTTACCATTGAGTGGCTTAAAGAAATCTTTCATCCCTCAGAGAAAACGGAGCTCAATTAAATGGGAATAATATCTACCCCATAGGATTGTTTTGGAGAAAGAAAATCAGGTACTCTTAGTGCCCCAATTTATCTCAGTTTGGGGCTTCTGTTTAAAGCAGTGACAATAGTACAAACCTGCCTCTATATAATATAGAGGTCTCTTAACTCAGGAGTACAAGAATGGGAATTAAAAGATGCAAGAAGCCTTAAAAATTGTGTATTTTTCTAGGGCAGAGGGCTTGTATTGGCCAGCAAATTTTCAAAGGTTTCATTTAAAAATTGAAAGCCACTGGTATAAGGTAAAGAATGGCTTCCTTTCACAAATCAGTAAAATCATGAGTCTGCCATTTGTAACAGTTGGCAACAGTAGTTGTGTGATTGAGTTAACTTGACTGCATTCCATTTTATTATGCTTCTCTACATTTTTAAGGTGTGGTTTTTAAGGTGTGGTTGCTGGGCAGTGGTTTTTATCTCTAGCTCATAGAACTGCCATTAAGCAGGAGCAAGCTAGGAAACCAGGCAGCTTTGGGGTCCTTCCTAGTCTGAATATGTTAACACATTTTTGACCAGAGACATATTATAGCCACAGGCGTTAGTTTCTGGAGAAATCCCCCAGTCAGTAATCTGTTAATATGTGTCTTAGGCTTTAGAAACTGCTATATAGAGTTTTAAGTTGAAAATTACTAGGCAGTTCACTTATTGGAATACGGGCTTCGCAGAAGAATTCTGCAGTGTTATATTCATTTTCACAACTGTATATATTTACATGTTTTTGTCAATAACTGCTTTTGGTATGTTTCAGAGTACAAAGACCTTATGTGACATAGCAGATAGCAGCAGTCCCTTCCAGGATGGAGTACATTGGACAGTCTTTTGGGGAATAAAATTCAGTAGTCTTTTTAAAAGAGTTTTCATGATAACCATTAAACATTGACCCTGGTGAGGTATTTTGTGTATTTGGGAAGTCTGAGGTGTGTGAAGTGTAAATGAAAGAAAATAAAGGAACAAAGAAAGGAGAGGTAGATGTTTGCCATTTGGTGGGAAGGGGAAGAATAACAGCTTGATCAAGAGCAACAGGTTACCTGTCCTTTTTTGGCATAGCAATACTTAGATAAGAATGAAGTCTTTCCTGCCTGTTCTAGGAGGAGATATAGATGACCTGGAGGTGTTCAGTGATTAGATGAGCTGTGAAGATAGTTAAAAGTGAACTAAGAGGAAGAGGTGAAAGGATTCAAAATTGGACTTAAAGCAAAAAACCTGAGTAAAATCTTAAAGTAGAGGAGGAATGTGCACACTTATGCATCTAATCTGCCCAAGAAAGAGGAAGAAATTGTATTCAGCCCTAGCAGAGGCTTTTGAATTAGAAAGGAGGGAAAATAAAGCTACCTTAGCGTATGGAGAGTAATTTTGCTTTTCATTTTTTCTTCTAAAAACCCAACTTTATCAGTAAAGAAATCTTACTGGTAACACCTCAATAGTGGTACAGTAGAAGACCCAATTTAGTTGCTTAATTGGAAAGTGGTTCAAGTATGTGTTCATACTTGGTCTAAACATTTATTTTCAATTAAAACAAATGTGTATGTTCATTTGCCCATTGCTAATATGGAGCTAAGACCTTTTCTTTGAATATGCATAGATCTACAGTTTGGAAATAATTTACTAGACACCCCTAAAATAGATGCATCCTTTACAAAATGCTGTTTGAGTTTGCATAGCAGAGTGAGAACTTAAAAGCTAGAAGAGTAATCAGTTCATAATCCTAGAAATATGCAATTTTTCTAATCTTTTAGTTGTTTGAATAACCCAAGTGTGTGCGTGTGTGTGAGTGTGTGACTCTCCTTTAAAAACTAGTCGTTTGGTGCATTCAGCTTAGTTTTCATAGGAACACTTCTTTTCATACTTATATTTCATAACACTTAAGTAACCTACCATTTTAAGTAATTATAACCAAGCATAATGGCATAGTTCGGGGAACAAATATGGGACTCTTAATAAGGATATGACTGCTGATAGAAGCTGAAGGGAGTTCCAGAGAGTAGCCGAAAAACCTATCTGAAGTATTTAGCCCAAAGTCATGGGCATGATTGTTTACTTAGGAATGAAAGGCCTAATGTAAAGCCAGTCTATTAGGTAAGTAGGATTTGGTTAATCCAGCAAATTAGGTGATGGTTCATTCTATCAGAACAGTAGGTGGGAACATTGCTTTATTTAAAAGCCTTTTCCAATAATTTTGCAAGAGATTAGGAGGAGAGAGAGGGATCATGAAGGGTTTACTATGTTATAAATTAAGGAATGTTGGACTTAATGGCTGTATGAAAACTTCAGGCAAAGGAAGTGACACCAGATTTTGCCTCTTACAAGGTGTGTTGATAGACATGCAAAAATAATTCTGCTTTTATAAAGAAAATCAGAGCTTTTGATTTGACCATTTTTTTGGATTTCTGATCATCCAGTTCTGTTCTTTGGACTAACTTTCTCCTTTTACTAATGTCAGAAATAGATTCTCAGTGCCCTCCATCATAGTTTATCATCATTCATATATTAACCTTGGGGTTTTTTTTTTTGGAATTGGGGCTTTAACCTATGAAAGACATAGGGT
Organism: Physeter macrocephalus; assembly: GCF_002837175.3. Classification (NCBI taxonomy): domain Eukaryota; kingdom Metazoa; phylum Chordata; class Mammalia; order Artiodactyla; family Physeteridae; genus Physeter; species Physeter macrocephalus. The sequence continues at coordinate 3,953 of NW_021147191.1, forward strand.
TTTTTTTCCCTCCATGAATATAATACCTATTTTCATATCTGATGACTGGTTCTACCACATAGAGGGAGCCCAGTATGTGAAATAGTTCTTCATTTATAAAATTAAATGTTACTGGACCATTTAGATTAATTTGACCACAAGTTTTTTATTCCAAAATAGGTGATCTTTGACACATTTATATTGAAGAACATTTGTGTGTTTGAGAAATTTTTTAAGTCAAAATTATGGGTGTTCTGATGTCAGCTAAGTTAAAAACTTAATGTAGTCCATTGAAATTCTAATAAGCATTAGAATTTTTTTTCTAGAATTCCTGAGATATTCCTCTTGTGATTTCATCCTAATTTCCATAGCTCTTTTCTTTATTATAGTTTTACATTGAGAATAAACACTGCTCTTTAGAGGATTTAGAATTGCTGTCAATTTCAGCGTGCTACAAGCAAGAGTTCATCTTCCCTTTGAAACTACCTGTCCTTTCTAACCTCTTAATTTTTAGCACATTTTCTAGACTTAATTAAAATGACATCTTGGACTCAACTTTGACTTCATTTTCTGATTGCAAGTTATTGCTGTGTTGCCTACATCATAGGTTCTCAACCCTTTACATTGTTGATACTCATTTGTATGATGCACTCCTGTGGGTAGTACCCAGGATTATCCTATTTGCCATTGCCATTGTACTAGTTAGTAGTAGTTCTACCCCTTACTCTCCCACTCAGAAGCATATTGGCAAGAAAGTGATGGTGTAAGGAAGGGTAAACTTGACCTAATTTTAATGGATAGAAGCTAAATTGTAAACCTTTTACAGCTAGTGGTGGTCATTCACTCGGACTTGCTATCTTTACTGTTCTTTTCCCGGTTCTATGCTATATACAGACAGCTCTTACTCTTCTTACCTTTTTATAAAACAGTGCTTTCCTCCTGTTCATTTGCTCCATCTTTGCCAGAATACCCTCTATAAAGCCTTCAGCTCTAGTTTGGTCTTTTTACTTTCCCTGACACAAGCCATTGCTAATTCCCATCTTTATGGCCCGAGGGTTTCCTGAGGGTTTCATTACTCTGATTTGTAACTTATTTTAATTTTGATGTCCATGTTGTTTTTGAACTTTAGAAGATTGGCTCTATTTCTTTATTCCTCTTAAAAACAGGACCATTGACATTTGTGGTATTTAATATGTAAAGTACGCTGAAGGAATGATACGCTTAATATTTAGGTGTCACAAATTTGAATTTGGCTTGGGAGAAATGGCATGCTTAGCCACCACATTCTTATCAGTTCCCATTTGTACTAAGTACATTTATTTGCAACAAGTCATTCTCCTTTATTCTCTAGTGAGCATTTCCCTATAATGATGAAAAACTTGTATCTCTAAAAATTGCTATGCAGTAGCAGTTGTCATTTGTCACTGATACAGTTTTGCGTTTTCTGGTAGGGTATAATGTAACATAAGTAGTGATGTAGTATAAAATAGTCTAATATCTTGGCAGATTTCACTAATGTTTTTCTGTTGACATTAGTTTGCTATAATGTGGATCTTGGGGGCAACAAAGCATGGTTGAATATATCTGACTTCTGCCAGTATGGTCCTGTTTTATGGCACATTCACGTTTGTTTGTATTGGAATAGATAACTAAAACGTTTCAACATATAAGCTTTTTCTTTCTTTTGACAGAATTTGTGAGTTTTCTTCCCTTCTCCCCCAAATAAAAATACGGTTACAATGGTATTAGCTACAGGTAGGATGGCAAAGTAAGAATGTAAGGACAGTCAGTCAAATGTTAATCTATAGAGTTAAGTAAGTCAAACTAAGACTTTGTCCAATTGGTTGACTTGTATGCATGTTCATTCTTTTAAAACCTAGAAAAGGTGCAATTTTTGTAGTATTGGAATTGCATTTATTTGAATTGCTTAATGAGTTTGACATCATTAGAGAAGTTAGAAATGTTTTAGGGGAGCTTAACTTCCATCTCGCAAACAAGTTTCAGGATCTACGAGTTTTTTTAAATTAGCGGTATTACCAAGGAACCCAGCGGTGAGTTGAATGTTTCTCATCTAAGTGATTAAATACAAATGCTTTTCTGAGAAAGACCTACTTCCCTTGTTGATCCAAGACTCATGAATTGTCAACTCATAATTATTTTTGCTCCTTAAAACAACATAACATTAAACACCATTGCCCAGAATTTCAAAGGAGTACTTGGACCACATTCAACCAAGGGACACGAGATGAAAATCCTACTCAAAACACGTTACCTTTAAAATGTGATTCTGGGAAATTGACAGTTGAGGACAGTGTATAGGTAGGCAGTAGTATTCTTAGAACACGCAAATTCTCAAGTCAATAATTTGACGAGTGTTTTACTGCGGTGTTTAGAAGATGTTTGGAAATATGACATCAAACGGATCATAACACTTTGTTAACAGTAATGACTTTTCCCTTCAGTTTCCCATTTGATAGTTTCCATCTGATAAGAGAGGATTATCATCAGACTTAAATTTAATTGGATCATAGGGATAAGACTTGAAGAATAATCTTATGTAATATTTCTAAAAAATAAACTATAGTGTGTGCTGCTTTACTTTAAAGGGGTGATACAACCTAGCACAGACTATGCAGACTTTTGGTGTTTGAATTTTTAAAGTTCGTTTTATGACTCTGGGCAGGTATTACATCTCTGTGACTCTTATTTCCACATTTCCAAAATGGAAATAATAATAGCATCTACCTCTAGGATATTTTATATAGAGTTAATACATCCCCGTGGTAATAGTAGATAGCAAATATACTGCTTTCCTTCTGTGCTTCTTTGTTATCACTTAATTGTGGCTTGATTTATTAATTTTGGATTAAATTTAAGAGAATTTTAATAAACTGCTTAAACTTTAAATTTAATATTTATTGATTACTTGCTACTTTATAAGCCCTGTGCATAAAGAAAAACATAATAAATATAAAAAGCCTCTGCTCATAAAAAGAATCTCAACACCCTAGAGGGGAAAGTACCGTGTGTTGGTCAAATTCAGAAGAGCTGGTCTTCAACCTTCTTTTCTAAAAGTGGCTGATAATCTGGTCCCATTAAGGAATTATACATAACACGCAATGTGCATGTGCAAGTTTTAAAAAACACTATAAAAAATGAGGTTTTTAAAACAAAAAATGCTTTGTGATGGAAATATTGGGAAATGGAGCCTTGATTGGTGAGAAACTTCAGCCCAAGTAGGTCAACATTAATGCCAGCTCTGAGAGGGGCTCTGGGGAAGGGGAGAAGGAAAGCCCCCTAGTGTCAGACAGTTTTAGCAGTTATCACTCAATGCTCAATAATTTCTTTTTGGTACTTTTCACCATCTTTTAATCTTTAGGAGGTATGAATATGACTACATTTTCGAATATGACTAAAATACTAATTTTCAAAAAAAAACATTTTACAACACTCCAGGCTTTCTGTCAGCATTGAGTTTTTATGTGGTTATCTTTTTGTTTCATTTTTGGTAAGAATCAGGGAGCCAACTACTCTGGCTTTTTAACAGGAATTAAAATGAAATTTTAGGCTGGTTTCAACATTCCTTAAACACCAGAGAATAATATATCTTGGCTTTATCAGATTCCTTGTTGCTATTTTAAAAGTTAGATGGTACAGATTTGCCATCTATTTCTTATTAGTGGAAAATGCATTCAGTTAAGTGACTGGTCAGAGTCCTCTATGATTCCATCCTTGAAGTTAAGAAGCTCTTAACTTCCCTTCCTATCTATATGACTTTATCATTTATAGAACACCTAAAATTTTACTGTGTGCCAACATTGCACAGAAAGGTGAGTGCACAGAAAGTCTTCAAATACCTACCAAATTAGTTCTTGACACCATCTAATTAGCAGTTTTGGTGGAGCACTTTTGGAAGCAACTGGTGGAGTTGCAATTGAAAGAAAGGAAAGCAATGCAGCCACAAGAGGGAGTAAGAGAATAATTTCTAAATTGATGGGCCTTTGTTGCAACGAAAATAGCTGCTTGCTTTTTAGAATTTTGAGACTTTAGGAATGATAAAAGTCTCAGGGGCTCTACAGAATAAAGTGAAAGTTCTGGGAAAATTCTCTGTGCACAAGGGAATTGTGCAGGACCAGAATTGTGAACTTCTACGTTGTGCTATAGAATTTGAATTAAACTTCATATTGAGGATATTATTTAAAATGACATTTGTGGGGCTTTTGAGTTTCTTAATTGAATAATAAAATAAATTGGGAGGTGAATTTTATAGAATCATTGGATTTGGGGCTTGAAGGAGCATCTACCCTAGCTTTTTCATTTTCACAGATCAAGAAGCTGAAGCAAAATAAGACTTTGTCCAGTTGCGTGACCTGTATGCATGTTTGTTAATCTAGGAGAGATCCTGTTGCATTTAATTTACGAGGAGTGCCCAATTTTTGTTGCATTGGAATTTCATGTATTTGAATTGTTTAATGAGTTGGACATTAGAGAAGTTATAAGTGTTTTTTAGAGAAGGTTAAATCCCATCTTGTAACTGGAAAAATGACCACTTCAGTTTCATTAAAAGTGATGGCTTTTTAGTTTTAGACTATATTTTAAGGTTCTATACTTAAATGAAAATAGCAAGAATCACACTTGAGGGCCTTGTGCCTCAAGTTCTTGGCACCTTTTCCCTTTCAGCCATCGTCATTTTTTGTGCCTGATTGGTATGAAAGCGTACTATCTATATCCTGGCCTCTTTTCCTTTGTGTTCAGGGAAGAGGGCCATGATAGTGCAGTCTAAAACAGAGCAATGGGTCGTAGAGGCTTGGTCTTCCCCGTGCACACATCTGGTGAAATCAAGTCAAAGGAGACACTTGCCCAGCTGTGTTTTCAAATTGCAGTCCGTAAATGTCTCATTAGAGGCTGATTCTTTTGCTTTAATATTCTGGGACTATTTACTGTTTGCTTAGTGACTTTTTAATGTATATTAATTAATGGAAATTAAATTTAACAGTATAACCAATTGTTGGAATACTCTCCAAGACAAAGTGGGAACCTCCTCTCCACCCCTCATTTTTATTTGCAAACGCATCACTTATTTTTGTGACTTTTTTTCTCCTAAATACAAGTTTTACCAGCCCAATAAGGAAATTTGAAAAACACAGATGAGCACATAAAGGGTATAAGAGTGGAGAACAAAACTCACTGATAATGCCGTCTTCCAGAAATAGTCACTTTTTTCTTTAATCACTTTTTAAAAAAATTATTTATTTTTGGCTGCACTGCGTCTTCGTTGCTGTGCACGGGCTTTCTCTAGTTACGGCGAGCGGGGGCTACTCTTCGTTGCAGTGCAGGGCTTCTTATTGCGGTGGCTTCTCGTTGTGGAGCACGGACTCTAGGCATGCGGGCTCAGTAGTTGTGGCTCAGTGGGCTCTAGAGCGCAGCCTCAGTAGTTACGGCACACGGGCTTAGTTGCTCCTCCGCATGTGGGGATCTTCCCAGACTAGGGCTTGAACCCGTGTCCCCTGCATTGGCAGGTGGATTCTTAACCACTGCCCCACCAGGGAAGTCCCCCAGACATAGTCACTATTAAGAAGGTTTTTCTTTAAAACTTACTTTTATATAAGTGTAATATTAAGTAACCAAAAGGAAAAATAGCTTCTTCTACATATGGTAATTAAACTGCCTTTCTAACCATTTATTTTTTAACTTTGTAATAAGTTCAAATTTTCCCATATATCCTTTACCTGATTCCCCAAATGTTAACATGTGTAACTACAGTATAATGATCAAAATCAATAAATTAATAAAACAATGGATAAAATAAACTATTATATAACCTATAGCACATACAAATTATACCACTATAATTGCCTAATTCTGGTCCAGAATTCAATCCAGGATCACAGTTTGCATTTCATTGTCATGTCTCCTCACTCTTCTTTAATCTGGATCAGTTTTTCAGTCCTTGCCTTTTGCCACTTTTTTCAAGAGTACTGGCCAGTTGTTTTGTAGAATATCCCTCAATTTGGATTTGTCTGGTGATCCCTCATGAGTAAACTCAGATTGTGCATTTTGGGGAAGAATTCCTGGAAATGATATTGTGCCCTCCTTGGTGCATCATATTAGGAGACACATGTTGTTCTGTTACCAAACCATTATCTTTAGATAGGACATTATATTTTCTAATTTAAACAGCAGGGAGAACTTCTAAAAACACCCTGTAGTGTAAAAGTATCAATTTTTTTTTTCAAGATAGATGCCCCGTAAGTATGATTTATCAGTGGTTAGAACTAAATATAGTTTGCCAAAGTCCTTTTTAAATGGGTTATGTAATTTTATAATGAATGGATTACTCTTTTGAAAGGGGGAAGAAATCCCAGCTCTATAACTTGTGATTTTCCTTTGAAATACATTTTCATTAATTGGCTTCATGTATTCTAATTGACAAGCTAAATCACAGCCACTAGCCCAGTGATTTAATTTGAGTGCATAGTGGCAGGTGGTCATTCTTTAGGGCTGAAATAAATATATAAACGGTTTACAATCAGGTCTTGTTGATTTTTTAAAGTTTAGTCTAAGGATCCTTACTCTCTACATTGTCTGATTCCCATTTAAGAAACAAAGGAAAGGACAAGTGAGGAATAGTGGTGGGGGGCAGGATGTGTTCAGTGAGTTAGAAAAGCTTTCCTGGGGTGAAATTTGGAAGGAAGGTTTTGAAATGAATGCTACTGTGAAACACAGGAAGATCAATGAGGAGGTGTCATGATTTTGTGTTTGAAACTCTCATCACTCCTCTTGGTGGCAGAGTTGTAGTACCAAAATCTAGGTGTCCTGACTTGCAAACAAATTAACTCTACCTTGCTGCTTCGAACTGTCCTCCCACCCTATCTCTGGTGAAGTTTTGTAGTTGTTTGTCTCCCTTAGTCGCCCCCTCCAGAGGCATTACAATAGTACCTGGCGCTTATCCAAGGGTCGTGAAAGCATATTAGGATATGCTTTGGCTGCACTTTGGCTGCTGTTTCTGAATATATGTGCTTAGTACAGCATTCAAACACCTGTCATTTTTGAGCAATTTCTAGGTCTTTAAAGAAGCAGAACATTGTTCCTTTTTGAGCAAAATATTCATTATCTAACCTACAATATCAACCTCAATAATTTTTACTACATTTTATCTTAACTATCTATTTAGAAGTTTGGTAAGATGATGAACTTTTGATAGTCTTCTCAATGGTAGGCTTTTCTCCTTTAAGATTGTTCTAAGTTTCCTCTGCTATATTTAAATGAAGCTGTTCAAATTAGTCTACAAATTCGGCCTGGGGATTTGATGTTTGAGTGCCTAATATGTGCAAAACGTTTGTCTTTAAGGAGCCTATAAGTAGATTAAGAATACATATGTGAAAAGTCAAAGGTGCAAAATCATAATGATTTTCAATTACACTTGCTCTGGATAACATGTTGCAGAGCATAGGATATAAAGTTAAAAAAACAAAACTCTTCTGATGTCATCCCACTTCCTCAGAGGTAATGTCTAATCTTTTTTGTATCCTCCTGGGAACTTGCAGTGCCCATGCAAACAGTTCTGTCCTTGAAGAATATACACAGGTAGGATCATATACAAACTATTATGTAAGTTGAACCCGCACACACAACACTTTGATGTATATCTTATGCTTCATTCCATACTGGCACGTACCGCATTCTTTTTTAATGTTGGTTTAGTGTTTGATGAGTGTAACAATTTATTTAGCTAGTCTGTTGTTGATATTGACAGAAATGAGGATATTTCCTTTTGTTTTTCCTTCAGTTGAAAGCTCTTCAGACCTGGGAGGTACAGAAAATGTAGACTAAACTGAATATTTTTGAGAATTGGTTTGAGGGAAAACATAGTGTTAGAGCTGGGTATATTGAAAGGTGAATGGTACAGATTACTTTAAGTCAGTCAACAGTTCTTAAGAGTGATCTGTGGACCCCTGGGAGTCCTGCTGGGGGGGGGGAATTCATGAGGTCACACCTATTTTCTGTCTCTTTTACAGATGAGAAACCTGAGGCCCAGAGAAATTTCAGAACTTCGTCAAGTTGACATAGCTAGTAAGCAGTGAACTGGGATTTGAACATAGGTAGTAAGCAGTGTAAGCTTGTGCCTTTTACGAGTCTGCTGTAAAAAGAACAAGTACTAACAGAAAATGTTTCCTTTATCTTTTGTACTTTGATATAATTTAATCCTGTGGGTTTGTTTTTGTTTTGCTGTAATTACTTCAGTTTATTCCCTCACCAGAACCTTCAGGAGGCACCACAAAACCAGGTGGGGAAGCCCAGAGAGCTCAGCAAGTCCCCGCCCTCTTTAATCCTGTGTTTTTAAATGAAAGGTTTTTTGTGCATTATTTCACCACTCTTATTAGATACACAAATTTTTGATTACTGAACCCGAACTGAAGTACTAAAGTTGAGAGTACAAGTGCACTAAAGCAGATTTTTTGGATGTCAAGATCCCTATGTCTTATATTTACATCTAACTGAGTATACCTACTCTTTTAGGAGCTGTGATTGGTGCTTTCCTGTTTATACTCTCATTTAGACCTCGTAGCGGCCTTTTGAAGTAGATTTTCATTTTAATCATTTGTAAATATATTTTTTATTTAAAAATCATTTTATAAAATTAAATTTCATTTAATTCTTTAATAGATGAGAAAACTAAGGCTCTTGAGAGATTAACTTGCCTGAGATCTCAAAATTGATGAGAGTGGGATTTAAGGTCTGCCTGATTTTAGTTTATACTGTTTCTATTACACCAAGCTGTTGCTCCAAGAAATGCTTGGATGCCCAGAGATTAGAGCCTTGCCTGCAGCTCAGGCTGCAGTTTTGGTGTTTTAGGTAGTTTCTAGTCTTGATTGTTCCCACAGATTTGATATTTTACTCTTCTTATTTCAAGCTGTAATCATATCAAAGGACAGTGAGAGAGGTATATCACTAGAATAGAGATGGATTTTCAGTTTACAAACTTTTTATTAAAAATATTTGACCACAGTTAGAATTGAATGTTTATTGAAATTCCTAGTGGGGGCAGGTTGAGCCTACCTCAAGAAGGGCAGTCAGAACTAGATAACCTGTCAGTTTGTGTGGTTCCTTAATGTTAATACCCTCCAAAGTCAAAGCATTGATGTTAAATAGACCATCTTTGGATCAAGCACGTGCTAGAAACTATTGTTAATATATTCTGCCCTGGGTAAATTGACTGGCTTGGAGGAAAAATCATTATTTGACCCCGTATCTTAAGTGTTCTTACAACCTAAGAGGTTAATTGTACATGGTGCTGTAGAGGAAAAAAAAAAAATCTTTTAACTCTAAAATCTCAAGCTCCACATAATTTATCCATTGATTAGATTAAGGTTCATCGCCCTCTCCAGAACTATAGCATGTATTTAGCTCTGGATTATGAACCATCTACAGAGACATTTCAGATGTGGGCTTCATGCTTTCAATCCCACATAACGTTAAGTGGGGATGACTACTGTATAAAGTCAGAATATGCATTATCTCTAATTCAGCAGATTAATTTTAGGTATTTTTAAATGGCCATGGTTATCTTTAAAAGACAGTAGCTGTCATCACAAACATTTTTTTAAACTGCTTGAGGGGAACTACTGTGAATCTCTAAATCAAATTCTATTTCAGCAAGATCCGTATTGACACTATATATAGTACAGCTGCTCTTCAGACAAGTAACTACTCCCTCCCTATTGTTTGATAACATTTTAACGTTCATATTTAGCATATAATGCTGATGTGAAAATTTTTTAAAAATCATATAGGTAGTGATTATAAAAAGATTTAGCTTTTTAATTTTTTCTACAAAAAATTCACACCATTTTTCCATTTTCACTAGTTCTTTTCAATTTCATATTAATAATTCATTATCAATACCAGTAACTAAGAAAAAATGCTTCCATCAATAGTGTGACAGAAACTGCTATCTGTTTACTAAAACTGAGGCTCCCCTCTAATTCCTGTGCGCACAGCTGGACCAGATTTCCCAGTGTCCCTCTTAAATGCAGGCAAGTGACTGTTTTTACCAATGGAATGTACATGCGGGCAGTGGGTACTAACTTTAGACTACGTGCTCCTTCATGTTATTTTTTTCTCTGACTGGCTAAAATGGAGATCAGCTCAATATTAACATTGTAGTCTCAGTTAAGTGCTTGAGTGTAAGATGTTATTAAAGTTTGTGTTTGACCTGAAAACCCTTTTCTGTTATAAATTACATTTAGATTAGAAAGTCAGTGTTATATGGAGAATTTTACAAGTGGAAGGTTCATCAGTAGTCAGCCTAACCATTGCTTTATAAGTAGAAATTGTGACACCTCATTTGCTTCTTTCCTTATATCAATGCTGTGTCTCCTTTTAGATGTAGATTCTCACCATGTCCAGCAGCTGTCATCACCTTCACTTTACTACTGCACGTGAATGAAATATAGGGAGTTGTATACTTAGCGCAGGGTATTTTCTGAAGTTTTTGTATGTTGAAAATAGCTATTCTTTTCCCCTCTTCATTTTCTCTTCTCCAGTTTTTCTTGTCACTGCTGCTTTCTGATAAGCGCTGCTTCCTTTTTTCCCCCTCTGTTTTTATTTCCATCATGGTCTTCTCCCTACTTTGCCTTTCTCCTCTGGCTTTTAAATCCGGAAAATTTTATTTCTCTTTGGTTAGTTTGATAAATTAACATACTTAGTAACCTCTGTAGTGTTACAATTAACTTAATTCAGTGAACTCTATATCTTCCATATCTTAGAGTTGAATGAGACCACATCTTATTTGTGAATTTCCTCTAAAAAATAGTGATTTTTCTCATTTCTCCTGAAAATCTCTGTAAGAAGAGTAGAACTTGCTGTCCGACGAGGTGGCCTATTCCAAATTTGTTTCGTAAGTTTTCTCATACTGAGCAGAAATCTTCCTCTGCCCAAATTTAACTAGTCTTGTCTTCTGGAGCCATTCATGTCATATTCTTTCAGTTTTCATGACTGTTTTCCAGTTTTCATCAACACTCTTGCTTGCTTTCCTGGATACTCTCCAGTTTGTCAAAGCCTGACTTGATACTTTTGGCGGGGGCTGGGGGGGGTGAGCCACGCAGCACGTGGGATCTTAGTTCCCTGACCAGGGATCGAACCCGTGCCCCCCTGCAGTGGAAGCACGGAGTCTTAACCACTGGACTGCCAGGGAAGTCCCTATTTTTAAAGGAACAATATACTCTAGGTTTGGTTTCCTCAGCACAGTGTAGAACTGAATCATCATCCTTCATTTCGATTTCTAATTAATATCTTGGAATCATATTCTCCTTCTTAGTAGGCATATCATCCTGTTGAGGCAGAGAAAACGTAGAATAATGTTGTAGAACAGGTCAGATTGCCTAGTTGGAGCTGTACCTTCACAACTTAGCTGTGGTTTTTCAGCTCGGCGCCGTTTGTTGTCTTCTATGAGATGGCGATAATTGTAGTTTGTACCTCATAGGTAAGGTTATGGAAGGATCAAATTAATCCATGTAAAGTGATTAAGTGTCAAAAACGGCATGTTTATTATTGAAAATGATGTTTTTATTATTTTTCTCAGTTGTCTATTGCTGCATAACAAACCGATCAAAGCTAAAACAGTGATTTATTCTTTTTTGTAACTCTGTGGCTTGTCTGGATTCTTTTGGACCGTTTTTCACATGGTGTTGGCTGTGGTCACTCATTGCTGTCTTCAGCTGGGGCTGAAATATCCAAATGGCTTCATTAAACATGTTCCATGACTGGGGCTGACTTGACCTTTCTCTCCAGCAAGATAGTGTTTTGTTTTGTTTTTTTAAAATGCTGGCTTAGGGCTCCAAAAGGGAAAAAGGGGAAGTTGCTAGTCCTCTTAAAGCTTAGGCCTAGAACTGGAACAGGAGTCATTTTCACCGCATTCTGTTGGTTAAAGCAAGACAGCAAAGTTAACTCTGACTCAGGAGAAAGGAAATGAATTCCACCTCTTGACAGGAGGAGTGGCATACATGAACAGGATGGTAGGGGAATTGGGGGAGGACATTCTGTTCTTTCATAGTTAGCTTTTTGAACCAAATTTAATCTTTAATCCAGTCTTTCTTGCTTTTTGTTTTTTTAAATCGTAATGGTTCTTACCTTTATGTCATCAGAAGATTTTAAAAGTTTGTCATTTATCCCTTTCTCAACTTCTTTTATTTTAAACAGCTTTATTGAGCTATAATTGACATACAAAGAACTGCACATATTTATTTAATGGGTACAATGTGATGAGTTTGCTTTTTCAACTTCTTGTAGTCAGCATTTTACCAGAAACATTGGCCACTGTTGATCCTTGGTCCTTATAGTCTATCATTAGGCCAATAAACAGCCTGACTACTGGTATCTTGCCTTCTTGTTAATTGTAGGTTCTGGTTAATAGCTTTAAAGTAGTTTTTGCCGTTGTTATTGTTTTAATCAGATGTTATGGCTAAATTCAGTGTTCACCTTGGGGGAAGAGGTGCTTAATTGCTAATTTAAAAATTCTCAGTGTGAGTTACCCAAATGCAAAACAACAGTTTTTAGAGATATAGAGGTTATTACTCATAAAAGATGAGTTACAATTTCTTATGACATTTATTGACACCTTGCCTACATAACTTCTGCAAGTTTTCGGATGTATACTTTGAAGTTTTACATTTTCAGTGATTCACCCTTAACTAACTGCACATGTTTGTGGCCCTCATCTTTACATATATACAGTGGGTTAGATAAGTCATTGAAAAGTGAAGGACAAGACAGGCAGTGTTTCTGTTGTCTTCCTTGCTAGACATTGTATCCTCAGACTTAGAGACTGTCTTGCTCACCATTCTCAGTGCCTAGCACAGTACCAATTGAGTATTGAAGAATATGTGAATGTAAAAAGTATGTTGAAGCAGTAAAATACGAAGTAGAAATGCCTAGGTAGAGAATTGATTTCATGGTTAGGCTTTTACTTGTTGTCACTTCTTTCATTTGAAAATATTCTTTGTCAATCTTAAATATACATAAATGAGCCAGAGAGCAGTTCACAATCGAATTGTATATGGAACCTTCTTTAGATTTATATATATTTTTCCCGCTATTTAATTTGAAGTGATTTGTGAATTCTGGTTAATCTCAATACACTTTTTCCTTAGTTAGACTTCATAGTCTAACTTTTAGCCTAGCCAGTCAGAAGTGGAATTTGTCCTTCCAAGTGTGGAGTGCCACAGGTTAAACCTAGACTTCTGAATCCAAAGCCATTATGCTATACCGTCTCCCATAGTGGAATGAATAATGCATTTTGTATTAAGATATAAAACTTGAAAAGGCCTGGTCATTTGTTTCTTAAGTTAAAAAAAAAAAACACTTACTATACTAAATGGAACTATCTTTTGCTGTTTAGGCAGATCCGCAGATCCCCAAAGAGCAGCTATAGTGTTCACAGAGTGTTCATGCCTCAAAGAGGATGATGGTGTTTAAAGGACAAAATGACGGGAAGTTTGAATTTTGCCAAGTCTTAGGTTATAGGCATTCCTTCTTCGGAGGAAGCCGTGGTCTTCCAAGCCCAGAGGGTTCCTTTATTTCTAGTTTGGTTGAAATTTCACACTAGAAGCTGCCTCAAAGTTTAAATGAATCGATGAATGAATGAATTCCAAAACACTTTGGCAGCTGAGAGATCTTTGAATATGAAAGTCTGGGTGTGGTGTAATAAGAATTTTGTTATCCTAACCAAAGTGGTCTTCTGATTTCGGGCCAGCGGTTTCAAATATCAGTTAATAATCACAGGAAACATGATTTCAGGTTGAATTCTCTGATCTCCGACCCTTTCCTGTAAAAATGCATTGCAGCCTGCTCCTACTGCCAGCTTGGAACTACCCACTTCATCTGAGATCTGTTGCTAAGTTGCAGAAAGCGGGAGAAGCCGGGTTAAAGCTTACTGTCCCACTCACCATTTGGAACATAATGGGGTAGACATACAAAGTTAGAGTTATTATTGAAAAGCATTTTTCAACCTGTTTGGCATATAAGTAGGTGCTATATAAACTACTGGGTTACTACCAGAAGAATAGAAACCAAGAATTAGATACCCTTTTTCCTTGTAAAAATTGAGACTTGTTTGGGGCTAAGCCCAGTTGAAAATTAACTTTCACCTTGATTCCTAGAGTGTATTTAGTAGGAAGAAGTGGAGTATTTAAAAAAAAAAAATTTGCCTAATTCTACCACTGGAATATTATCTTTTTCCCCCTTAAAAAAATGACTAGTTTATTGTGCCTTATCCCCCTAATACAGTGAAATCAAGTTTTTCTTTAAATCCATTGTAGAATATAATTATTAGCATGTTAGGATTTACTTAGCTTAGATTGTTACAGTTTTGAACAGAATTACGTAGAATGAAGTTTAACCCGTTTGGGGTGATCGGTAAATATGTATGTTATTAGCTGAAAATCACTTTAATGAAACTAAAGGTTTACTCTTCAGATCTTTAATTCTCATACTCCTACCAATGTCTTAATATAGTTAGGAAAAATAAAACTTTTACTTTGAACAGCATTTTACCTGTTGTGAGGTATTACTTTAATTATAGTCTTATAAATGACGTTTTGTTCTTTTGTTCTGCTTCCTCTGTCCTGGACTCTGGTCGGGTCTATCATACTATCGGTTTCTGCTTAAGTCATATATTCCTCCAGAGTACCCAAAAGTTAATCTCTTAATGTTCTTTGCATTCTAGTGTCATGACTACCTTGAAAATGAAAAGTTTGCCCTTTTGTTAAATAATATAGTAATAAAACATAATAACACATATAATATTATGAGCTATTATGCTTTCACATTCATTGAAACATGCAGTCTTTATCAGCATGTAAATTGATAGTATTATGGGGGAGAGACCAATATTCAAATTATCATCCTTAAATAATAAGATGAACACTAATTTCAAATTTTAAGTATTGCTGTCCAAAGCATTCTGCTCTTAAACCACAAATTTACGAGCCTACGGCATTCAAAACTTATATTATTGGCAATGACTGGGTATTAAAGTTTTATAACTTAGGCTATAGTATGCTCTTAAAA
>NW_021147193.1:0-438 GCF_002837175.3 Physeter macrocephalus
TCCTGTTCTAGGCTTGATGAGCCTAAAGTGACAGTGCTGTCATCACGGGCCATAGTGACTCCTCCAAGCCCGTAGTTACTGGTGACATGACGCTATTGATGATGAAATCCCAGAAGAGCCAGCTTTGCAATATAACCATCTCTGGACTCGGCACTGGGTCCCTTTCCACGGACAGGGTGGAGTGGCCGTTTCCATGGACCCCGTGGTGGAAGAGGTCACCTAATGCAGCCAGAACTTCACCCTTTCCAGGTGATTCCAGGGTCCTCATTCTCCCCAGACCCCCACCCACATGGCTTCTGGCTGCTATCTGTGCCAGTCTATACGGGACCTTGGTAATCTCCTAAAATGAGGGTTATTTTATACACAGGTAATGGGGTGAATGCTGGCCCCAAAAGATCTGCCCCCCAGAACACAGGAACACGACCATATCTGGGAAAA
>NW_021147193.1:765-3629 GCF_002837175.3 Physeter macrocephalus
CCAGGATGGTCCTGGCCCCGGGAGCTCTTCTGGAAGCTTTACCATTTCCCTGCCTGACGTACCACTCCTGTCCCGGACCCCACTGCTTTTTTCTTTCCTCACCTCTGCCCGGGGAGAAATTCCAGCGGCAGGTATGGGTGACACATCCTCTTCTTTAGCAGGTGGCAGTGACACATCCTCTGCTTTAGCAGGTGGCAGCCCGGCAACTCCTGCAGAAAGTCCAGCAGAGCCCCGCTCACACCGGGCCACGCACAGAGCCGGGGGCCCAACTACCTCCCAGCAGCCCAGCCCCGAGACTGCTGACGGGGCAGAGAATATGGCGTCAGGCACAGCTGCAGGGGCTCTTGCTGCCTGGAGCGCTGTTTATATTGACCTCAGCC
Source organism: Physeter macrocephalus (assembly GCF_002837175.3). NCBI lineage: Eukaryota > Metazoa > Chordata > Mammalia > Artiodactyla > Physeteridae > Physeter > Physeter macrocephalus. The sequence continues at coordinate 1,146 of NW_021147193.1, forward strand.
CAGGCACACCTGGGGAGGGCTGGCCGGCCGGGTCAGGCTGCACAGCTCAGCCAATCCTCGCCCCTCTGGGGCTCAAAGTTGCAGGAAATGGGCCTTGCTGCACTGGCCAGGTCCAAGGAACAGGTGTAGGTCCTGAGGGTCAGGACAGACAAGGGGCTGCAGTTAGGGCTGACTAACCCTAACCCGTACCCTATCCCGTAACCTGATAGACAAGGGGCTGCAGTTCTGCCTTGTTTTCTAAACATTTTGTCTGGTCCATGAGTGGGAGAAAACGTCAAGAAGACCCTCTCCTAATGAGAGGAAACCAGGAATCAGGGAGAGGAGCGGTGATGGGTGAAAACAGAGGCCTTGTGCCCCAGATGCAGTGGAAGCCTCTGGAAGACCCGGTGGAAGGAGGCCACACAGAGTGAAGCCCAGGGTCACAGACCTGTCCTGGAGTTGCTGTTTGTTAGTTCAGGTCCTGTTCTGAGGTGCTTTATGTCAGCTCTGACCAACAGGTGAGCTGGGGGTGCTCTGAAATAAGGGCTACGTGCACAGTTCCTGTGTGCCCAGCCTTGCTGGGGTACCTGCCCAGGTGACCTCCATACCTGGGAGGGGCCTGACCACGAGAGCCCCGTGGGCTGCCGGGTACCAACTCACCTGAGCTCCATACCCTGGGAGGGGCCTGACCACAAGAACCCCGTGGGCTGCTGGGTACCTGCTCAGCTGAGCTCCATATCCTGAGAGGGGCCTGACCACGAGAGCCCCGTGGGCTGCTGGGTACCTGCTCAGCTGAGCTCCATACCCTGGGAGGGGCCTGACCACGAGAAGCCCGTGGGCTGCTGGGTACGTGCTCAGCTGAGCTCCATACCCTGGGAGGGGCCTGACCACGAGACCCCGTAGGCTGCTTGGTGCCTGGTCAGCTGAGCCCCTGACGGCTACTCCTTTCTGGCTCTGAGTCACTTCCAACAGGACCGCAATCACCTGCATTAGTCTGCTGTGACCCATCTGCCCCCACTTTGCCTTTCCTCTCCCTCCCCGCGATGATTCCTGTGACATTTCCAGCACGGGCCCCTCTTCCAGGCCTGACGCCTCCGTCCAGTCACTGCACGCCCATCTCCCTTGGGGGCTAGCAGGGCCTCAGAGGACTGGGATCCTGCAGCTCCCCACACCCAGGAGCAGCCCCACCTTCCCAGGTTGCTGAGCCCAGGCACCTGGTGTAACCGAGCAGGACCGACCCCTCCCCCACACCCTCTGCTGTAGCTCCTCTCTGAAGTACCTGGATAACAGTGTCTGATGCATGCTTCCTCCACCACCTAGTGGAAGAAACTAACTACTTGATGATCATGAACAAGTAGCCCCAGAGCTCCTGGTGCCTAAGAATTTATAACGTTAACCGGCTGTTACCTCACCATCAACCAGAGAACTGTGCGCCAGCTGATCACATGCCCTGCGACCTCCCTCCTTCACTTGGCCTTTAAAACTGCTTTGCTGAAATCCCTCAAGGAGTTCGGGGTTTTAGAGCACAGGCCACCTGGCCTCCTTGTATTGGCACTTTGACTATTAAGGCTGCACCTTCCTCCACCACACCCGGTGTCACTAGACTGGCTCTGCTGCACTCGGGCGAGCGGACCCACGTTCGGTTCGGTAACACTGGGGCCCCCCAGGCTCCCACTCGCCTTGTGTCTCAGGAGCTGGCAGCTCCTCCAGAGTCTTGTTGCAGCAAGAACAGAAATAAAGTTTCCCTGCCCTGAGAACAAGGGAAACGCCCTAAGAGATTAGAACACAGATAGGCACAGGGGGAGACCATGTGAGGACCTAGGGAGAAGATGGCTGGCTAAGCACCAAGCAGAGAGACCTGAGGAGAAGCTAGCGTGCAAAAACCTTCATCTACAGATGTCTGGTCTCCAGGACTGGTAGAGGATAAACTCCTGCTGTTTCAAACCACCCCGCTTGTGGTCACTTGTTACAGAAGCCACAGAACAGTCACACGGACCCTGCTCTGTAGGACCCTGGCAGTGCGGGGCTCATTAAAGACCGACAGAGGCTGGGTTACAGAACCCTTAGAGTCAGCATTGGGTCCCAGAAATTTTAAAGCAGTGGCTGGACACCAGAACGTTGAGGGGTCAGTCGGAAGCTCATCACTAAGGGTGCCGGCTGCACACGGTCTCCCCAGGTTTTTATGCCTGTACGTGTTGGGGATAAGTATTTCCATCCTGATTCAGGACCTCTGATATCACCGTTCACGTTGTTAATTAAGAACCCACTAGTTACACAGATGAAACCCTATCAGGACACTTGCTCCAGTAGTAAACAATTCTGAAGTTAGTCAGAGGTGGGGAATCGTCTCCCATGCAGCCAGCAGCCCCCCTAAAAGGAGCGTCCTCATTGCAAGGCTGGGGGACCGTGCCGAGGTGTCCCTGAGTTAACGTGAGCTGAACCCCAGGCCAGCTGCTGCTGAACTGTCCCCACCCTTCCCAGGAAAAACACCTGAATGTGTGCAAG
>NW_021147193.1:3656-4173 GCF_002837175.3 Physeter macrocephalus
GCGCACCGGGGCACGCACAGAGCAGGGGGCCCTACTCCCTCCCACCAGCCCAGCCCCGAGACTGCTGACGCGGCAGAGAATATGGCATCACGCACAGCTGCGGGGGCTCTTGCTGCCTGGAGCACTGTTTATATTGACCTCAGCCCAGGCACACCTGGGGAGGGCTGGCCGGCCGGGTCAGGCTGATCAGGTCAGCCAATCCTCTCCCCTCAGGGTCTAAAAGTTGCAGAAAATGGGCCTTGCTGCACTGGCCAGGTCCAAGGAACAGGTGTAGGTCCTAAGGGTCAGGCTAGACAAGGGGCTGCAGTTAGGGCTGCCTAACCCTAACCCGTACCCTATCCCGTAACCTAAACCCTAATCCTTAACCCTAGCTTAATTTACTTTTTTTTTTGTATTTTAAAAAATATTTTTCTGGGGTTAAAACAAATTAGCAGAACAAGAAAATAAAACAAAAAGTAACCTGAGTGTCCCTCAAAGAGCTACCTAAGTCTGGAATATTTGGTGATTCTGTTTTATG
>NW_021147193.1:6213-8093 GCF_002837175.3 Physeter macrocephalus
CCCATCTCCCTTGGGGGCTAGCAGGGCCTCAGAGGACTGGGATCCTGCAGCTCCCCACACCCAGGAGCAGCCCCACCTTCCCAGGTTGCTGAGCCCAGGCACCAGGTGTAACCGAGCAGGACCCTGGGGGGCCTTCCCAGGACAGACCCCTCCCCCACACCCTCTGCTGTAGCTCCTCTCTGAAGTACCTGGATAACAGTGTCTGATGCATGCTTCCTCCACCACCTAGTGGAAGAAACTAACTACTTGATGATCATGAACAAGTAGCCCCAGAGCTCCTGGTGCCTAAGAATTTATAACGTTAACCGGCTGTTACCTCACCATCAACCAGAGAACTGTGCGCCAGCTGATCACATGCCCTGCGACCTCCCTCCTTCACTTGGCCTTTAAAACTGCTTTGCTGAAATCCCTCAAGGAGTTCGGGGTTTTAGAGCACAGGCCACCTGGCCTCCTTGTATTGGCACTTTGACTATTAAGGCTGCACCTTCCTCCACCACACCCGGTGTCACTAGACTGGCTCTGCTGCACTCGGGCGAGCGGACCCACGTTCGGTTCGGTAACACTGGGGCCCCCCAGGCTCCCACTCGCCTTGTGTCTCAGGAGCTGGCAGCTCCTCCAGAGTCTTGTTGCAGCAAGAACAGAAATAAAGTTTCCCTGCCCTGAGAACAAGGGAAACGCCCTAAGAGATTAGAACACAGATAGGCACAGGGGGAGACCATGTGAGGACCTAGGGAGAAGATGGCTGGCTAAGCACCAAGCAGAGAGACCTGAGGAGAAGCTAGCGTGCAAAAACCTTCATCTACAGATGTCTGGTCTCCAGGACTGGTAGAGGATAAACTCCTGCTGTTTCAAACCACCCCGCTTGTGGTCACTTGTTACAGAAGCCACAGAACAGTCACACGGACCCTGCTCTGTAGGACCCTGGCAGTGCGGGACTCATTAAAGACCGACAGAGGCTGGGTTACAGAACCCTTAGAGTCAGCATTGGGTCCCAGAAATTTTAAAGCAGTGGCTGGACACCAGAACGTTGAGGGGTCAGTCGGAAGCTCATCACTAAGGGTGCCGGCTGCACACGGTCTCCCCAGGTTTTTATGCCTGTACGTGTTGGGGATAAGTATTTCCATCCTGATTCAGGACCTCTGATATCACCGTTCACGTTGTTAATTAAGAACCCACTAGTTACACAGATGAAACCCTATCAGGACACTTGCTCCAGTAGTAAACAATTCTGAAGTTAGTCAGAGGTGGGGAATCGTCTCCCATGCAGCCAGCAGCCCCCCTAAAAGGAGCGTCCTCATTGCAAGGCTGGGGGACCGTGCCGAGGTGTCCCTGAGTTAACGTGAGCTGAACCCCAGGCCAGCTGCTGCTGAACTGTCCCCACCCTTCCCAGGAAAAACACCTGAATGTGTGCAAGGACTTGAAAGTCTAGAGGAAGGGCCGTGGAGCCACACCAGCCACAGCACGCAGGCCGACTTGGGGCCTGCAGGCCAGCCAGGATGGTCCTGGCCCCGAGAGCTCTTCTGGAAGCTTTCCATTTCCCTGCCTGACGTACCCCTCCTGTCCCGGCCCCCACTGCTTTTTTCCTTGCTCACCTCTGTCCGGGGAGACATTCCAACGGCAGGTATGGGTGACACATCCTCTTCTTTAGCATGTGGCAGCCCGGCAACTCCTGCAGAAAGTCCAGCAGAGCCCCGCTCGCACCGGGGCACGCACAGAGCAGGGGGCCCTACTCCCTCCCACCAGCCCAGCCCCGAGACTGCTGACGCGGCAGAGAATATGGCATCACGCACAGCTGCGGGGGCTCTTGCTGCCTGGAGCACTGTTTATATTGACCTCAGCCCAGGCACACCTGGGGAGGGCTGGCCGGCCGGGTCAGGCTG
>NW_021147193.1:8551-10179 GCF_002837175.3 Physeter macrocephalus
ATATGACAGCTAAATCTGTTTTTCTACAGTGAGAAGCATGATGTTCCAGATATAAGGAACACCTGGATAAAATGAGAAAGCTACACATTATGCTGGTCTTTTCAGGGAGTGGGAAAGGATGGCAAGTGGTAAAATATTATTTTTCCCTTTAAACTTTTTAAATTTCACTTGTCACAAAGAACTTGAATTATAATTGTACTTTTAAAAAGAAACAATGAGAATTTAAAAGAAAAATATATATATTGTGTTTAATTACATTTCATAGAATTGTTATCCCTGAATCACAATTCTGTTAGTACACCAGTAAAGAGATTATTTCTTCATATTTAGGTGAGAAACATTTCCTTCTGTTTTTGAGAAGAATTCTGTAACCTCTTGTCCAGTGTTGGCACTCTTCCCCAAATCAAAGGTTTAACAAGGGAGATGCAAGCAGAATAACCATGAAAACAGAAAGCAATACAACAGCAACAAAAAATTTCTAATTTCCAATAACACCTCAATTTAGAAGAGGGTTTATATCTTCAGAACAAAAGCATTCCTCCTTGACTTTCTAACCATTCAAAATCTGTGTATTCTACAGAAAATCTGTGATGCTATTCCCATAAAACTAACCTTTACTGCTTGTGCCTCCGTTAGGTTTCCTAAGCACTAGTGTTTTACTGTACAGGTTAAAAACAAAAGCCTAATGTGATTTTTATAATGTGTGTGTTCTTTGTCTTATCCTAGTGTCTAACGTGTTCACCATGGCTGGACACCAAATAATATTCCATTACGAGCTAAATGAGATCTGGAGAGTGGGAGAGGTTTAATAAATACCCTAAACCTAAAGCGTACCCTACCCCTACCCTAGCCGTACCCTAAACTGTACCCTAAACCTAACCTAACTCTAACCCGTACCCTAACCCACAGCAAAACCCTAACCTGTACCCTAACCCTAAACCTAACCTGTAACCTAATCCAAACCTGTAACCTAACCCTAACCCATACCGTATCCCGTACCCTAACCTATACCCTAAACTGTAATCCTTAACCCTAACTGAATTTTCTTGTTTGTTTTGTATTTTAGGAAATATTTTTCTGGGGTTAAATCAAATTAGCAGAACAACAAAATAAAACAGAATGTAACCTGAGTGTCCCTCCAAAAGCTAGCTAAATCTGAAATATTAGGTGATTCTGTTCTATGGACTGTTATGTAGCCTATAAAAAGTGTGACAGCTAAATCTGTTTTTCTACAGTGAGAAGCATGATGTTCCAGATATAAGGAACACCTGGATAAAATGAGAAATCTACACATTATGCTGGTCTTTCCAGAGAGTGGGAAAGGATGGCAAGTGGTAAAATATTATCTTGTCCTTTAATCTTTTTAAATTTCACTTGTCACAAAGAACTTGAAAAATCTGTGTATTCTACTGAAAATCTGTGATTTTATTCCCATAAAACTAACCTTTACTGCTTCTGCCTCCGTTAAGTTTCCTAAGCACTAGTGTTTTACTCCACAGGTTAAAAACAAAAGCCTAATGTGATTTATTGATAATGTGTGTGTTCTTTGTCTTATCCTAGTGTCTAAGGTCTTCGCCATGGCTGGACCACAAATAATATTCCTTTACGTGCTAAGTGATATCTGGAGA
>NW_021147193.1:10621-11312 GCF_002837175.3 Physeter macrocephalus
CTAAACTGTAGCATAACCCTAACCCATGACCTAACCCTAACCCGTAACCTAACCCATATCCTAATCCTAGCCCGTACCCTAGCCCTAACCCATAACCATAACCTAAAGTTTACCCGAACCCTAACCTGTACTCGTACCCGTACCATAAACCTAACCCATACCCTAACCCGTAACCTAAGCCGTAGCCGTACCCTAACCTGTACCATAACCCGTGCCCTAACCCTAACCTGTACCCTAATCCTAACCTGTAGCCTAACTCGAAACCAAACCCTATCCCGTAAACTAAACCCTAAACCTTCACACTAACTTAATTTACTTTTTTTTTTTATTTTAAAAAATATTTTTCTGGGGTTAAAACAAATTAGCAGAACAACAAAATAAAACAAAAAGTAACCTGAGTGTCCCTCAAAAAGCTAGCTCAGTCTGAAATATTTGGTGATTCTGTTCTATGGACTGTTACGTAGCCTATAAAAAGTGTGAGAACTAAATCTGTTTTTCTACCGTGAGAAGCATGATGTTCCAGATATAAGGAACACCTGGATAAAATGAGAAAGCTACACATTATGCTGGTCTTTCCAGAGAGCGGGAAAGGATGGCAAGTGGTAAAATATTATCTTTTCCTTTAATCTTTTAAAATTTCACTTGTCACAAAGAACTTGAATTATAATTGTACTTTAAGAGTAACAATGGA
>NW_021147193.1:11890-12656 GCF_002837175.3 Physeter macrocephalus
CTTCAAAACAAAAGCATTCCTCCTTGACTTTCTAACCAGTCAAAATTTGTGTATTCTACAGAAAATCTGTGATGTTATTCCCATAAAACTAACCTTTACTGCTTCTGCCTCCGTTAGGTTTCCTAAGCACTAGTGTTTTACTGTACAGGTTAAAAACCAAAGCCTAATGTGATTTATTTACAATGTGTGTGGTTCGTTGTCTTATCCTAGTGTCTAACGTCTTCGCCATGGCTCGACCACAAATAATATTCCTTTACGTGCTAAGTGATATCTGGAGCGTGAGAGAGGTTTACGAAATACTCTAACACTAAAGCGTACCATAACCCATACCCGTACCCTAACCCTAACCCATACCCTAATCCATACCCTAACCCTTACCCTAACCCGTACCCTAGACCGTAGCCGTACCCTAAACTGTACCCTAAACCTAAACTAACCCTAACTTTAAACCCTAAACCTAACCCTAAACTCTAGCTCTATCCCTGACCCTGACCCTAACCCTAATCCCTAACCCCTAAACCTGACCCTGACCTAACCCTAACCCCTAACCTCTAGCCCTATCCCTGACCCTAACCCCTAATCCCTAGCCCTATCTCTGACCCTAACTCTAATCCCTAACCCCTAACCCCTATCCCTGACCCTAACCCCTAACCCCTATCCCTGACCCTAACCCTAACCCCTAAACCCTATCCCTGACCCTAACCCACCCCTGTACACGATGATCCCCACACTGGGGGGACTGCTCACCTTGTCATTCATCCATGCA
>NW_021147193.1:14068-14532 GCF_002837175.3 Physeter macrocephalus
TAACCTTTACTGCTTCTGCCTCCGTTAGGTTTCCTAAGCACTAGTGTTTTACTGTACAGGTTAAAAACCAAAGCCTAATGTGATTTATTTACAATGTGTGTGGTTCTTTGTCTTATCCTAGTGTCTAACGTCTTCGCCATGGCTCGACCACAAATAATATTCTTTTACGTGCTAAGTGATATCTGGAGCGTGAGAGAGGTTTACGAAATACTCTAACACTAAAGCTTACCATAACCCATACTCGTACCCTAACCCTAACCCATACGCTAATCCATACCCTAACCTGTACCCTAGACCGTAGCCGTACCCTAAACTGTACCCTAAACCTAAACTAACCCTAACTTTAAACCCTAAACCTAATCCTAATCTCTAGCCCTATCCCTAACCCTGACCCTAACCCCTAACCTCTAGTCCTATCCCTGACCCTGACCCTAATCCTTAACCCCTAGCCCTATCCCTGAGCC
>NW_021147193.1:16085-16587 GCF_002837175.3 Physeter macrocephalus
CAGGCAGGCAGCTCAAGAAGCAAGGGGAGAGCCAGGTGCAAAGTTGTTCTCAAACCCAGAGCACTAGGCACGTCCAGAAAGCCCAATGCCCCTGGCAACACGCACTGAAGAAAACCACACCTCTCTAGCAGCAAAACACCGCCCACGTTAGGTGAAAAACTTACCACACCCAGCAACGGGGGCTGGCCAGTCACAAATTGCAGGGGGGCCCCGGCACCTCAGTCCAGCCACTGGCCCCCAGCGCTACCCCATCCCTGCCAGCCCCAGAGCTCTCACGGCCATCTCAGGGCAGCGTGGCAGCAAAGGGGGGTGGGGGGGGGAGGAATGAGGGAGAGAGAGGGCGGGGTGTGCCCTCTCCAGTTTGCCCAAGTTGGCAGGTACCGGTCCGTCCACGTCTCTAGGTGGGGACTTGGGGGAATTCTGCAGACGCACCTCTGACGACGGGGCCCCAAGAGGGACAACACCCAGACCCGCGCCACCCTACCCAGGTATCTCTCATGGC
>NW_021147193.1:18259-18567 GCF_002837175.3 Physeter macrocephalus
AATATCTGTAGTTCCCCATGGGGATATTAAGTGAAGCTTCTGTGTTCGTTTTCAAGATGAGTTTTTGAGACTTTCGCATTTGAGGGACGAGTCGAGGCTGGGAGCTCGGGCTGCCGGCCACGGACATGAACCAGGCGTGCGGGGTCACGTCTTCAGAGGCAGCGTGGCCGCGTGGCCCTGAGTACACCCGTGCCTGTGATGACAGCCTGCCACACACCCGGGCCTGTTCTCGGAACCCTGGGCGACCCGAGGCACAGTGGGCCCCGGTTGGGAGGGGAGACCGTCTCTGCAGAAGGGTCTTAGGAGGG
>NW_021147193.1:18738-18903 GCF_002837175.3 Physeter macrocephalus
ACTCGAGCTGGGAGGCTGGACCTGGGAGGAGCTGGGCGGCCAAGCCCAGGGGTCCCCGGCGGGGAGGATGGCTGACGGGGTCCCTGGGACCACGTGGGCACCCCCAGCCTCGCAAACGAGTGGGCTGGACCCTGGAGCCTGGATGCTCCCCACCCACCAGGGTCT
>NW_021147194.1:0-2914 GCF_002837175.3 Physeter macrocephalus
ATAATTAGGCTCTCCAAAGATTTACTCTCTGAATCTGTATTACCCTTCTACTGAACTCCACACTGTTCATTACTCTCTGAGAATATTATTTTTCCTGTATGGCCATCACATGCTCTTGCATCTCATGAAGTTTTTTCCTACAATTTTATGCCTAGTTTATTTCAGAGAATATGCATTATTTCAGATTGATATTTATAGACACAAAGACTTCTCTATAATTCCCTGAGAGTTTCAAGAACTCCTTCTTCTTTTTTTTAATACCTAGATTCTGAAGCTCTCCACAAAGCATTACTAAAATTGCATTTACATAAAAATCTACATATTAATCACACATTAATGCATTTACAATTGTATTATGCTTTATTGCTAATTTTGGAGCATAAATGTAGCTGTCTTATTTACCACTCTCTTGGAAATCATTTTAATATTTGCACTTAGGACTTGAAAGAGAATGGATAAATAAAAACATGAAGAATATGCAAATACAATTTATATATTTCTCATAAAAGTATCCAGAAAAAAGAAGAACCCAGATACTCTGCAGGCATGATACTCGAGAATGTGTAGTCTCCCGGCAGGAAAACATGCAGTAAGCCATGTGGCAGAGTTTACCTGTGACCAGCTGGGGATAGTGACCTATGCATTCCTTACATGCAACATATCAGGAGTGGGAAAAGGGAATTTGTCAGTTGTGGCAATAAGTATAATGAAGATTTATAACAGGTCATGCTCATATATTCAGCACAGGTACAATCAAAATTTTGCTCAATTCTGGTAGACCTAAGTTTGTATCTGTTACCTTGTCTTTAACGAAGAAATGTCAGAACTGACTTACCAAAAACAAAGTGTTTTGTTTGTTTGTTTGTTTTAATTACAGTCACGGTGACTAAGACATAGCTCAGAACAGCTAATGTGACTTACTGATTCTCTCATCAGGAAATACAGTTTCTACTTCCTTGTTTATTCTCCACATCCTGTAGTAAGTTCAGTTTCAATGAAAGATAAATCTACAGGGCGAAAAGAAAAGAAAACTTACATGTGCTGATAAGATCATTCTGACAGGTTTTACCACGTATGTCAGTGTTTGTGGCAATGGACACAAGCCAGAGCTCCCTACTCTGACATTTTCACTGATGTCATTCCCCCTGATCCTCAATTTGAAAGTGGATAAAAATGTTTTCTATGTTTTCTTCTCTAAGAAATTAAATAAAGAATGCTTTCTAGACATGAGCTTCTAATGATTTGCAGTCAGTGGTCATCAAGAGAAGAAAAGCACAGAATCTCATCCCCACAGAAGGGTGACATTCAGTCAGGTAAGAAAATTCTACCCCAAATCAGAGCTTCATCTTTAACATGCAATCAAAGGCTTTCACAGGTTCTGCATCACTCTGCACTCAGCCCTACCATATGGGATTGGCTCTGAGAATCTCACATCAGATGACTGACAAACATGTCAGAGTACCCTGACCTGGTAGCAGATCCTGCCTCTCTTAATGATCTCCCGCAGGGACTTTGGAATAGTCTAGGATAGTTCCTGGAACCCTCTACTCTATACAGGTACACTTCCAAGTAGAAACAGAAGCTTTGATTCTCACTGGGACTGCTGCTCTGTCCAACCAACCTCTCTAGAAATATGATGTCCTAATCTCTCCTGATAAGAACATTTCAAGGTCTCTCCCTGTGCTAATTTAGTAAAGGTAAAGGAGAAACAAGAAAAAGCAAACTATGCACGGAGCAATATATAAGATTCCTTTACTTAATGTATTTATCTGATGTACCCAAATATTGAGAAATATAGATTCATTTCATAATCGTCAAGGAAAGAGGAGGGGGAACCTCTATGCCAACAGTATATATAAAGTGGAATCAATATTGCATAAGCTCCAGCTTAAGCTTAGCTATGAGGTACTAACTCTTCTCATAAAGAAGAAATAGTTCTCCATCATTTGAAGCACACTGAGGACTCAGACAGCTGGACACTGAGGGTGTAGTCTCCTCACTCGAATTCTGTACCTGCATCACAGAGCAATGAAATATTCCCAAAGAATTATTAAGGATGAGGTGGGGAACCAAAAGAAGAAAGATGAATCCATACTCTCCCCTACCATCTGTTCTACTGGATATTACCACCACCTTAGCCCAATATGACCTTCCCACTTTTCTCTGGGCCTCCCTGCTTTCCACCTCCATTCTCTCAATATATCTTACCTACACTTGGAAACGACTCTAGTTTTTCCACTGATCTTTATCAACAAGTAATCCAAATAGCAACTGTGTATATAACTCCTTAGAAACCTCAGGTCTGACTCAGTAATACATGACCTTCGAAGTCCAAAGTTTTCCTAATTCCCTTTATTATTTTTTTTTCTAATTTCCATGTACTTACACTCTCAGGACCTCCACTGTTCTCAGGTTCGTGTTCCCTGCAAAATCTGTCAACCTAGACATAAACTTAAGTACCACCCTCCAATTATCTCCTAGGGAATCCAGTTTTGTAAAAAGCCTCAGCAAGCCTTATGGACTTTATTAAAGACTCTTTAAGATAACCCATGGGAGATAACAGTACACCCACAGATATCTATTTAATACACCCTCAGAGTAATTGTTTTCTTTTTTATAAAGTCTCTTCTGACCAATGAAGACTCTCAACTCTTCTTCTTCAACATATGCAGTGTCTCACCCTTCTGATTACTCTCTGCTCTAACCCAGGTCCACTCCCTTTCCTCATATTACATTCTTTCCCAATTTTGTATGTTGGTAAAATCAAATAACATAAAATATAACATGTTAATTATTATAAAGTGCACCGTACAGTAATATTAAATACATTCATATTATTGGACGATCAACATCGCCATTTATCTTTCTAATTCTTTTCTACGTTTTAAAACTGTAACTCTATATCCTTTAAACA
>NW_021147194.1:4613-5206 GCF_002837175.3 Physeter macrocephalus
ATCAAAAAACACCCCAAATCTTTTTTTTTTAAATGAGAAGACCTGAATAGACATTTTTCCAGGGAAAAACTACAGATAGACAGCCAGAACTCACAAAGATGCGAAACATAGCTAATCGGCAGTAAAATGCAAATCAAAACTATGAGATATATCACCTCAGTCTTGTCAGAATGGCTGTCATCAAAAAGATGACAAATAACAAAGGTTAGTGAGGATGTGGAGAAAGGGAAACACTTGTACACTCTTGATGTGAAGGTGAAGTAGTGCAGCTACTGTGGAAAGCAGAATGGAGGTTCCACAAAAAACTAAAAATAGAGCTACCATAATATCCAGCAATTTTACTCTTGCATATATCAGAAGAAAAAAAACACTATTTCAAAAAAATAACTGCACACCAATATTCATAACAGTGTTATTTGCCATAGCCAAGCTATAGAGTCAAACTAAGTGTTCATCAATAGGTTAGGGGATAAAAAAGATTTTTTATGATGACTTCAGCAAAAAATGAAATTTTGCCATTTGCAAGAACATGAATGGACTTGGAAGGTATTATGCTTAGTAAAATAAGCCGCAGAGAAAACAAGCATTGCAGG
>NW_021147194.1:8787-18864 GCF_002837175.3 Physeter macrocephalus
GGACATGGGGGGGGCGGGTGGGGGGGGCGGGGGTGGTGGGGGGCGATATTTCTCTCTCAACGTCTCCCAAAGCAGCCACCCCTCCCTACCCCCCCCTACTCCCTTCACCATTCCTGCCTCCACTGTTGGGTCCCCAGGGACAGCACTTCTTAAGCTGGAGCGCTCAGGCACCATCTCTGCAGTCTGGATTCTTCCTGGAGCCTGGCACGTTCTGGGACAGGAAGGCAGGTCTGCAAGGGCGCTGGGTTGCAGTCGGACCCGGAGGCCTGGAGGGGAACTGGAGCCGTGAAGCCCACCCACGTCCTTGAAGCCGGGGGAGGAACACATCCTCCTAACAGTACTTCTCAGGGCTCAGCTGGCTCCCCACCCGACGGTGATCCATACGCACTTGAGGCAACAAGGACTGCCTCTAACTGGCCCCCTCGATTCCGCCTTAAGGGTCCTCGCACACGTGTGAGAGCACAGGCCTCGGATCTATGCACTCAGCTGAGGCCAGTGTTGCCGGGGTCCCTCCAGTCCCATCCCCCAGCCCCTCCCTCTGAGACTGTATCTAATAGAAGAAAGAGCACAGAGGAATTGGCTGAATCAAGGGACCTGGGAGCCTGGGTATGAGTTTGAAGACCCAGAACCTAAAGCGCAATTACATATTATTGGAAACTCTTGTGGGGTGTGTGTGGGGAGGTTAGGAGGTTGAGAGGCTGAGTCGACCTGGTGAGTCCAGCCCCAGGACACCACACAGTCCCTCCCCCCTTTCCCTGCCATCAGACAAGGGGTGCTGCAACACCAGCCGGGACTCTGTACTTCCCCCTCCCTGATTCTCCTCCAGAAGAGCAGGTGGCCCCCTTCTGAGGGCAGGGGCAAGACAACGGACCAAGTCCCCCTGCACTAAGACGCTACTGGAAGCTCTTCCTGAACAGCAGTGCTGGCTTGGAGCGAACCCGTGCACCGCCAAAGTTGGTGTCTTCCTGCAGCTGAGGGACGCAGGCTTTAAGTCAGCTGCCCTGGCTTTAAATCAATCAGCCCCCCCTTTAAGTCAGGTGACCCGACTTTAAATCACTGTGTGCCCCTCAAGCCTGCAACTTCAAAAGTTGGGAACTTCTCTTTGATCTCAGCACCTAACATAGCTGAATGCACACCGTACTAATCCCCAAGCCTGGCTTAGAGGCAGGATATAAGGTAAGGGGTTGGGTGTGCACACATGGTATGAGGGTGTACTTCATGTACCAGAAGGGTCTAGGTACCCTGGGGTACAGCAAGCAGTGCAGGACGCAGCAGCTCCCTGGCAACGCTGGTGATGCACAAGGAGAGCAGGCACAGCCAGGCATGCAGAGGTCCCAGGGCGGGAGCTGGGGCACAGCCAGCCGCGAGGCTGTGAAAGCGGAGGACCTGAGCCTTCTTGAGAAAGGCAGACCCAGAGGATGGATGAGAAACAAAGACCAGATGAAACATGGATTTGAAAAACACGCTGTTCTTGAAATTGGGGTGGGGGCACCCCAGATTTCAATCCTCTTACTCAACAGTTGCTAGTGCTTTGGCATTTAGCCAATTCCTTATAAAATTTACTGATAATATCTAACCCATAGAATACTGCATTTGTAGTGGTATTGCGTGTTAATGTTTCTATAGTGGAATAATCTTTTCTACAAGAAAAATGTACACTATCTGAATTAAATTAAAACCCCTCTTTATAAAGTACTGTATCGGACTTCCCTGGTGGCGCAGTGGTTAAGAATCTGCCTGCTGAGGCAGGGGACATGGGTTCGAGCCCTGGTCAGGGAAGATCCCACATGCCGTGGGGCAGCTAAGCCCATGTGCCACAACTACTGAGCCTGGAGGCCACAACTACTGAAGCCCGCACGCCTAGAGCTGATGCTCCACAACAAGCGCAGCAAGAGAAGCCACTGCAATGAGAAGCCCGCGCTCTGCAACAGAGAGTAGCCCCCTCTTGCTGCAACTAGAGAAAGCCCACGCATAGCAACGGAGACCCAACGCAGCCAAAAATAAATAAATAAATTAATTAATTAATAAATATATTTTGTAAAAGTACTATATCCTTCTGTACAACTTCTCTGGGAAGAACAGAGAGATGGCGTGGGAGAGTGAGAAAGAGCAATATTTAGTGCACATGTCTCATGCAGGTGCTCTGCTGGCTCAGATAGTTTTATCCCCACTTTTACAAAGGAGGAAATAATCTCAGAGAGGTTTAGTAATTTTCCCAAAGCCAAACAGCTATTGAGTGGCAGAAACAGGATCTGAACCAAGTCTGTTACCTTCAAAGCCTGAGTCCTCATCACAACAAAACTCAATATTTACATTTATCGAATTACATTGCAACCTGGGGAGTACTTGGCACAATCCTCAATAAGAGTGAGAAAGAAAGAAATAGCATTGTTCACACAGGCAATCAAAATTTTTGAAGCAGCTGCTAGATGCGTGGCCCTTTTGGGGGTTCAGCAGTGATCAAGACAGGAAGAGTCCTGCTTACATGAACCATGTAGTGGGGAGGAGAGACGGGTGCAACTTGGCTGAGGGATATCACCTTGCTGGGCCTCTGTTTCCTCATCTGGAAAATGGAATGGGTGTTCCTCATTTCCTGGAATTGTCCAGCCCTCACATTCTCTGATTCCATAAGAATCATTTGTTTTCCTGTTTCTTTAAAATTCATTCAGGCCATGAGCTGTGATGAATGTTGTCAGCTGCTCCCCAAATCACTCTATTCCCACCCTCTTCCTGTGATCAGCTGTTTCCCGAAACATGACTCACAATCAATCAAGTCACAGAAGCTAAGGGGCACCCAGCAGAAAAATTCCAGCCCTTGTTTCTCGGGAGCTCTGAGGGCTACCTGCGAGGTAAACTTAACACACCTGGCACAAGGTGGCCATCCCTCGTTTCATATCAAAGGAACTCAGGCACAAATCTCCTTGTTTTTCCATTTTGTCTTTAAGGTACTCGTTCAAACAACTGCACAAATATGACAAAGATATAAAATCAGGCATCTTCTGCCCCAGTGCCTACTAATAAATGATTTTCTGCCACTTTAATGATAAAGATAGAACATTTCAACATTCTGCTGACCTTATTGTCATTTTTCTTGACATTTCTATTGAATACTCTTTCAATATTTTAACAATGGAACATTTCTTTAGGTTGTTCCAGACACAGCCTTTAGTGGTAAAGGCTTTGTTGTTATATTTCTATTATGTTTCCTTTAAAAATCATTATGCTATTTAACTGGATTAAGTCAATTCTATAGGCATTTATCTTATGATATTGATGAAATTAATACATAGAGGGCAGTAGTACAAGTTGATTGGACTCGAGAGCCTCTACTAGCACAGTTAAGTATAAATATTATCTATATATAAACCAAAGTACATGCCGAGTGAGATTCTCCGACTCTCTTTCACTGTCTGCCCCTCAAGCCTGTGAGAAATGGAATATCTCTTGCCATCTCAGTAAACAAAGGATGTCACAGCCATCAGCACCTGCAGCGCTCCAATGTGAGCGGGCGGGCCCTGAGGAACTCAGGATATGCACATACAGAATGCAGGTAAATATTATCTATATGTAAACCAAAGTACATGCCGAGTGAGATTCTCCGACTCTTTTTCACTGTCTGCCCCTCAAGCCTGTGAGAAATGGAATATTTCTTGCCATCTCAGTAAACAAAGGATGTCACATCAGCAGCACCTGCAGCCCTCCAATGTGAGGTGGCCCGTCCCTCAGGGCGGGCCCTGAGGAACTCAGGATATGCACATACAGAATGCAGGCCCCAGAGAGCTGAGGTGCATATCAAAGGAAGGAATTCGGTGAGCCCGAATCTGGCATCTTCCTATACAAAGGAAAGCCCTGCGTTCCTCACCTTGGGAGAGCTGGTTTTCCTTAGCTGACAATCACCTTTTCACGTCCCCCGTCACCTGCGCCAACCCCCCGCCCTGTTCCCTCCCCCCGGTACTTTAGCTCAGGGAGGAAGGGGCGCAGAGAGTCTCAGCTGAATAAGAGGCCTGCGAGACTCGGGAGGAACTTTCGGCCGCTTTCCCCGCCGTCGGGAGGAGGAGCGCTGTCGCTGCGGCCGGACCCTGCGCCTCCCTTGCCCCGTGTCCCCTCAGGACGCTCAGGCCGCCCCCTCTCCACGGTCCCAAGGCCCCGCGAGCCAGGCCGAGGGCCGGGCCGAGAGGAGGGGCCGAAGTTCCCCGGGACCAGACCCCGGGGCCGCTCGTGGGCCCCGGGGCAGCTCCGTGACGGCGGAGGGAAGAGACCCCGAGCCGGGAGCTCCAGCTCTGAGGAAACGCGGGCTCCGTTCTGGGCGCAGCGGGTGGGGCCGCTCTGCCCCGAGGCCTCCCGGGAGGGAGCGGGGCGCCGGGGGAGGAGCCGCCAGGAGTGCAGGGCCCCGTCGGGGGTCCTGGAGGGACGGCCCGGCCTGGGGGCCCCGCCCACTGTGGCCGCAGAGCAGGCCTTTTTCCTGGAATCCTACCCAAAAAGTCAGAAATATACACGGTCTACAGTAAATGTTCACAAATGATGATTGCTGCTGTGCTTACTATCCTATTAAACGTGTGAAATGCATAAAACACTTGAAGTTAAAAGTTAACTATGAATTTTTACCTTTCCTTATTATGTCTCTGCTATTCACAATTGTCGTTAATCAATCAGAGACTGTGGCATCACTCGTTAAAAATGAGCTTGTTAGAAAAATAGAACTCAGGCCCACCGGACCTACTGAATCACAATCTGCAATTTTACAATCTCCCCAGGGTACTTGTGGACCCATGAATAGTTGAAAGGTACATTTCTACCTCGACATGTCTTTTCTGTCTGAGAAATACACACATTTTTTCCAGTTTGATATAAATAAAACACTCAAAAATGCATATGCCATTGTTGAAACCATCATTTTATCATTTCTTTTCCAGATAAGTATAGTCTCTATACTGCTTTTGTGGATCACATGACATACTCTTTTTTGTACTTAGAAATAGAGAAAGTTACTTTGTAAAAAAAAAAATCTATCTATATATAGATATATATCTATATCTATATAAATATATAGAGATATAGATAGATATTAGTGGATAATTGAAGACGCTCTTCTAAATTAAAACCAGTTCTCTTAATTTGCTGTTTTTTTCTTGGGTCACATTATGACCTCTTCCTGTGGCCACATGGCATGTGTACTTTTAATTTAAGGGACTGCTGACATTCCAGGATGTGCCCATAGATTTCTCTCAAGAGGACTGGGAATGCCTGGACCAAGATCAATGGGAATTGTACAGGGATGTGATGTGAGAAAAGATAGGAACCTGCTCTCCTTGGGTGAGGATACCTTCCTTCCAGAATTCCTTATCCACCCACAGGGTTTAGAGTCCTTCATTCGGGAAGATCTCACGTGTCACGGAGCAACTAAGCCAGTGGGCCACAACTACTGAGCCTGCGTGCCACAACTACTGAAGCTGGTGTGCCTTGAGCCCGTATGCCATTTATTTTTGGAGAATAAAACCACCTCTGAGTGATTACAATTTAGATCAGCTAGTCAAAATTCTTTATCACCTGTTCTTCTCAAACACTGATAAACGGAACAAGTTTCACTAGGGATAACAGTAAAATTGTATTCTGGAGTTCATAGCGGCAATATGGTTTATGACCTTGATGCTGGATCATGACATTTCAATGGTATAACTGCTATTAATTGTCTCTTTCTTCAACGATTAAAGTCTCACGTGATCTGAGTCCAGACTGGAGTCATCCTGGTTGGTTTCTGTCTATTGCAGATTTCTTCCAGTATGAAAGGACAAGAGCAATACGGCTTACTTTACAAAATGTCTTCAAACTAAATGATGATATAATCTACATTCAATTAATTTATACATACCCTACTGTAGAGCAGGGTTTGTTACGGTGGCAGAGCCCGGTAATTATGTAAAACTGAAACTTTTATCTGCACTGCTTCAAGTCCTCTTCCTAAGAATATGTTTATAATCAACATTCTTTCACAAATTACCCAATTTAATTCACCGTAGCATTCCTCATATTAACTAAATGGAAAATCCTAAGCTATATACAATTCCAGAAAGGGCCAAAAATCATCAGCCCACATGGATTATTACAACCCATTGCTGAGGCATTCAAATTACTTATTAAAGAACCACTATGTCCATCAACATCATCAATTTATATATTATTGCCCCAATGCTAGCCTTAACCCTGGCTCTCACAACATGAATTCCTCTTCCCATATCTTATCCACTAAGTAATATAAATGTAGGCATACTATTTATATTAGCCATATCACACCTAGCCATTTATTCCATCCTCAGTTCTGGATGAGCTTCACATCCAAAACACTCACTCACTGGAGCTCTAGAGACAGTAGCATAGACAATCTCATATGAAGCAATGTAGCAGTTATTCTATTCTCAGTCTTACTGATAAATGGATCATTTACACGATCAACAGTAATTATTACACAAGAACACCTATGACTAATTTTGTCCTGAACCCTACTCAGAATTTGATTATCTCCGCAGTAGCAGAAATCCAATGAAGCCCCACTTGGTTTAACAGAAGTAGAATCAAAACCTGTATATGTCTTCAATGTAGAAAATGTAGCAGGCCCATTCACCCCGTCCTTCCTAGAGAATATGTCAATTTCCGTATAATAAACATTTCCACAACAATCCATTTTTAGGAGCATTCGACAATCCCTAGGTGCCAGAATTATATACAGCCTAAGTCATCATTAAAACACATCTAACAATCTCCTTTCTATGAATTTGAACATCCTACCCACAATTTTGACATGATCAACGTAAACATCTCTTATAAATTTTTTTACTACTAACATTAGCCCGATGTATGTGAGAAGTTTCACTACCTGTCATCATACCAGGCAACCCACCACAAACTTAAGAAATATGTCTGACAAAAGAGTTACTTTGATAGAGTAAATCATAGAGGTTTCAATGCTCTTATTCCTGGAATTGAATTCTTCCTAAGAATTTTACATTCACCATACTACCACATTACACCACATGCTATATACTAAGGTTCTCTAAGTAAGCTTCAGGCCCATACCCCCAAAATGTTGTCGTATATCCTTCCTGTACTAATAAACACTCATTGTTTTTACTCTCATTCTACTGACCATTATCTCAGGAAATATAATTGTATAAGAAGCTCACACTGGTTAATGGTAATCCCATTCTAATAAAAAACACGAACCCATAAGCTACAGAAGCATCCAACAAATATTTCCTAAAACAATCCACCACACCAATACTACTTATAATGGCTATTATCATTAATCTAATATACTCTGGTCAAGGAACACAATGAATAACAAAAATCTTTAATCCAGCAGCAACCACCCTCATGACAATCGCCCTTGTCACAAAAGTAGGATTTTCCCCATTTCACTTCTGAGTGCCTCAAGTCACAAAAGGCGTCCCATGAACAGCAGACCTGATGCTAACAACATGATAAAATTGCACCCTTATCAGTTTTATATCACATGTCACCATACATCAACCTAAATATACTATTAACCATAGTGATATTATAAGCCATAGCTGGAGGCTGAGCCAGACATAGCCATACTCACCTGAAAAAATTACACTCTCCTCACCACTTGCCCATATAGGATGAATAACAGCTATTATAATGTATACTCAGATTATAACAATCATAAACATACTAATTTATATCATAACAACACTATCTTCTTCTTATTTATGCAAAGATCATGTACTACAAGAGTATCATTATCACACACATCAGGTAAAACACCTCCCATCACAATCCTTTTCCTCACCAATATAGTATCATTAGGACATCGCCCATCACTATCAGGGTTTTTACCCAAATGAATACTTATCCAAGAGATAACAAAAATGACAACATCATTCTACCAACATTAATAGCCATCATAGCGGTCCTCAGCATATATTTCTACTTGCAGCTAACATACTCCACATCACTAACTATATTCCCTTCCTTAAACAACACAAACACAAAGCAATTTGAACACACAAAGAAATAACCTTCCTATCATTACCAATCATAATACCCAGACAATTACTACACATAACACCCATTCTACCAGTGCTGGACTAGGAATTTAGGTTAGTTCAGACCAAGAGCTTTCAAAACCCTGAACAAGTAAAATTTACTTAATTCCTAAAAATAAGAATTTCAAGACTTCATCCTACATCAATGGAATGTAAAGCAAGCATTGTAATTAAGCCAAATCTTTATGAGATTGATGAGTTTTAACCCCAGGAAACTTTAGTTAACAGGCAAATCCTCTAGTCAACTGGCTTCAGTCTACTTCTCCTTCATTTGAGAAAGGAAAAAAGAAAAGAAAAAGGCAGGAAAATCACCGGCAGAATTGAAGTTGCTTCTCTGAAGTTACAATTCAATTTGTTGATTCACAACAGGGTTTGCGAGAAAGAGGGCTCAATCTCTGTCTTTAGATTTTCAGTCGAATGCTAGCTCAGTCATTTTACCTCTGTTCATACACTGCTGATTATTTTCAACAAATCACAAAGATATCGGATTTTATACTTGGTGCTTGAGCTGGAGTAGCAGGCAGCACCTTGTGTATATTAATCCAGGCCGAGTTATGCTAACCTGGATCGCTACTTGGAGATGCCCAAATCTATAAGGTGGTCATAACAGTCTCTGCACTTGTAATAACTTTCTTTATAATTGTACCCATTATATTGCAGGGTTTGAAAACTCACTTGGGCCACTAATAACTCAGACATCTGAGGTAGCATTTCCCCGAATAAATCATGTAAACTTTTGACTACCTCGCCCATCATTCTTACCTCTACTCATGTCACCAGTAGTAGAAGATGGTTCTGGTACCAGTGGACCGTGTATTCAGCTCTAGCCTGCAATCTGGCCCACGCAGGAGCCTCTGTCGACATAACCATTTCCTCGTTACGTTTAGCAGGTGTCTCTTCACTACTTGGTGCTATTATTTTTATAACTATTGTCTTTCATACAAAACGAGCAGTCATATCCCAATACCAAACACCATTATGTGTTTAATCTTCCCCAACTACAGCCGTATTACTATAATTACCACTCTCAGCCCGAGCAGCCAGAACTGCCATAATGTTAAGAGATAGAAATCTCAACACTACTTTCGTAACACTGAAGGAGGAGACCAAATCCTATACCAACACCTATTTTGATTCCTTGGTCACCCTGAAATCTCTATTCATGGCCTACCAGGGATTGTTATAAACTCACATATCATTACATACTATTTAGGACAAAAAGTGCCTTTCAACTATTTGGGAATAGTATGAATCATGCCCGCTGGCTTTTTAGGATTTCTCTGGTGGGCCCATCACATATTTACCATAGGGATAGCTGTCCACTCAGTAGCATACTTTGCAAAAGCTACCGTAATTACTTCTATCCCTACAGGAGTGGGCTTTCTCTGGTTGCAGTGAGCGGCAGCTACTCTTCGTTGTGGTCCAGGGCCTTTCCATTGCAAAGGCTTCTCTTGTTGCAGAGCACGGCCTCTAGGCGCGTGGGCTTCAGTAGTTGTGGCTTGCAGGCTCTAGAGGGCAGGCTCAGTAGTTGTGGCGTACGGGCCTTTTGCTCTGCGGCATGTGGAATCTTCCCAGAAGAGGGCTCGAACCTGTGTCCGCAGGTTATACAGTTAACTCAGCATGAGCAAATATTCACTTCACAAGTATATCTGTAGTAGTAAATATGACTTCCTGCAGCACTTCCTTGGCCTCTCAGGGATGTCACTACGTTAGTCTGAGTACCCTGAGGCGCACACAACACGAAATATTTTGTCTTTAGGCTCATTCATCTCAGTAACAGCAGTAATGCTAATAATAATCTTCATACTTTGAAAAGCATTTGCGTCTAAACAAGAAGTCTTAGCCCTGGAAACTGCTACTCCTAACCTAGAATTGTTACACAAATGCCCTCCACCATATCCTATGTTTCAAGATCCTACCTATGTAAATGTAAAATAAGGAAGGTCTCAAGTCCTTTTCAATCACTTTCAAGCCAACACCATAACAATTATGTCTTTCTCAATAAATGAGATAA
>NW_021147195.1:0-704 GCF_002837175.3 Physeter macrocephalus
ACAGTGCCGTTTGCACCACCATAGAAGGACCTAGAGATAAACACCCAATTTAAAGTAGGGAGGAAACCGAAAAACAGATATCTTATGATATCACTTATAGGTGTTACCTAAAAACTGATACCCATGAAATTATTTCCAAGAGAAGGACATGCATAGATTAAGAAAAAAAAATTATGTTTAATCAAATGGAAAAGTATAAGGAATGGATGAATTAGGATATGGTGGTTAACAGACATGTACTAATACGTATGAAATATATATCACAAAATACCTATGCAATACCAAGAGAGGTCTACTCAACACTCTGTAATAACCTACATGGGAAATGTTCCAAAGATGAATAGTTAGATACATAGATATAATGAATCAGATTCTGTACACCTAAAACAAACAACATTTTCATCAAATTTGCTCTGATAATAAATAAAAATTAAATTTAAAAAACAAAGAAGAAGTAAGGACATATAAGCTCTTGGGGGTTTGCCCTGGCACATTCCACTCTAACTTGCAGCCTACTAACACAATTTCCAGGAAGGCTCTGTTGCCCCAAAACCCAGAGTTGGAAATGTAGAAATGCTGCCTCCTTGTTGCCGTTTCCGGCAAGAGCAGCTTTAAACCTACAGCTAACGGTCACTTAACATTCACAAAGGGCTTCCCTGGTGGCGCAATGGTTGAGAGTCTGCCTGCCGATGCAGGGGACACGG
>NW_021147195.1:736-1315 GCF_002837175.3 Physeter macrocephalus
TTCGTGCCCCGGTCTGGGAAGATCCCACATGCCGCGGAGAGGCTGGACCCGTGAGCCATGGCCGCTGAGCCTGCACATCCGGAGCCTGTGCTCCACAACAGGAGAGGCCACAACAGTGAGAGGGCCACGTACCGAAAAAAAACACAAAAAACAAACAAACAAAAATTCCCATGGACTCAGGGCTGTAAAGCACATCTGCCCTCAAAAAATGTCCTGAGTTAGGGAATGGCCAAAAAAATTCACAACTGGCAAATTTTTCAGAAAGATAGTATGAAGAGGTAAGTTTTAGACACTCTTTTTTTAAAAAAGGAAATGGATAAAAGCTCAACATCAGGAATTATTAGACTCATGCAAATCTAATCATCAAAAAGGTTTCAACTCACATCAGTTGAATGACCATCGGCAAACTGTCTACAAACAATAAATGCTGCAGGTGTTTTAGAGAACTGTGTACTCTCTAGCTCCTGGTGAGATGTAAAGTGGTAAGAACCAGTAATGAGAACAGAAAGGAGCTGCATTTAAAAGTAAAAATTGAGATGCCATTCGATCCAGCACTCCCACCACTGGGCCTATCACCTA
>NW_021147195.1:1411-5993 GCF_002837175.3 Physeter macrocephalus
ATGGACAAAAAAGAAGTGTTACATGTACCTAATGGAAGATTAGCTTTCGAAAAAAATGAACAATGCCGTTTTCATGACTACATGTGAGTGTAGAAGTAATCATATTATGTTAAGTAAGTCAATAGTTTATGGTATATATCCTATGATATAATTTATAGATGTTATCTTTAGATTCCTGCCAATGAACATATTTCCAAAGGAAAAGACACTCAGAGACGTATAAAACAAACTAATGGTTAACCAAAATGAAAGGTGGGAGGATGGATAATTTAGGACTATGGCTTTAACATACATACACTAATGCATGTTATATGTATATAAACATATAACATATAAGATATATAAATTATATAATCACTAATACATATAAATTATATAATCACCAAACACCTACCAAGTACCAAGGGAGGTCTACTCAACACTCTGTAATAACCTACATGGTAACAGGATCCAAAGATGAACAGATATATGTATGAAAAATTGCTCAGAATCGGTATACCCAGAGAATCACAACACTCTAATAAAATTTACTCCAATAAAGAACATAAAATAAATTTAATAAACAAACGTAAGTAAGAGACATAAGCTTTTGGGAGTTTGTCCTGGAACATTCCACTACAATTTGCAACCTAGGAACACAACTTCCAGGAAGGCTCTCCTCCCAGAGAATCACAACACGCTAATAAAATTTACTCCAATAAAAAACATAAAATAAATTTAATAAACAAACATATGTAGGAGACATAAGCTTTTGGGAGTTTGTCCTGGAACATTCCACTAAAATTTGCAAGCTAGGAACACAATTTCCAGGAAGGCTCTCCTACCCTTGTAACCAAAGCTGAGAATGTAGAAATCTGCTGCCTTGTGGCCAATTCCCGCAACAGCAGCTTTAATCCCAGTGCTATTAGTCTCTTAATATTCACAAGGACTGCAGGGCTTTAAATGACACCTGCCCTCAAAAAATATATCCTGAGATCAGGAATGGACATTAATATGCAAAACAGTAGAAAATCTGGAGAAGACAATTTCAAGAGGTAAATTTCCTCACAGTGTTTTTTTTTAAAGGACATGAAAAAATGTTCAACATCAAGAATTATTAGGGACATGCAAATTTAAACTACAAAAAGGTATCACCCCACAATAGTCTGAATGGCCATCAGAAAAAAATGTCTGCAAACAACAAATGCTGAATGGGTTTCCAAGAATGGATACCCTCCTATGCTATTGCTGGGATGTAAACTGGTAACAGCCCCTAATCAGAACGGCATGAAGGTGCCTTTAAAAGGTAACAATTGAGCTACTATGTGATCCTGCCAAACCACAAATGGGCCTGTAACCCGAAAACACCACAATTCAGAAAGACACAGGCACCCAAAAGTGCTCTTCAGCGATACTTACAATAGCCAGACATGGATGCAAGCAAAATGTCCATGTACAGATGAATGGAGAAAGAAGAAGTGGTACATGTACACAATCGAATATTAGCCATGGAAAAGATGAAACAATGCCTTCTGCAGCACCACTGACGAACTAGGGGTAATCGTACTATGGAAAGTAAGTCACAAAAAGAAAGACAAATATCCGATGATATCATTTACTAGTGTTATCTAAAAATGGATACCCATGAACATATTTCTACTGCAAAAAACCCATACAGACTTTGAAAAGGTGAAAGGAATGGAAAAATTAGGATGTTGCAGTTAACATGCATTTAATAATTCATATAAAATATATAATCAAGAAGGACCTACTAGATGCCAAGGGAGGTCTACTCAACTCTCTCTAATGACCAACATGGGAATGAATCTAAACCTGATTAGATATATGTATACCTATGAATGAACCAGATTATGTACACCTAGAACAAACACAACATTGTTATCAAATTTACTCTGATAAGAAATAAAAATTAATTTAAACAAGAAGTAATGTGACACAAAATTTTGGGGATTTGTCCTGGCACTTTACACTCTAATTTACAACCTAGGAAGAGGCGTTCCACTAAGCCTCTGTTTTCCCTAGCAATCAAGTTGAGTATGAATAAATTCCGCTGCCTTGTTGCCCTTTCCTGCAACTGCAACTTAAAAAACAATGCTTATGGGTACTTAATATTCACAAGGACTCTTGGGCTGTAAATGACACCCACAATCAGGAAACGCCCAGGGGTAGGTAAGCAAAATAAATTCCAAAGGAACAGACTTTCAAGATCCTATTTCAATAGGTAAACTTTACACTGTTTAAAAGAAAAGCACTTGAAAAGATGCTCTAATTCCTGTATTATTAGCGTCATGGAAATCAAAACTACAATGAGGGATCACTTCCCATGAGTAAGAATAGCCATCATCGAAAAGTCTACAAACAATAAATACTTGAGAGGTTGTAGAAAAAGGGAACCCTCTTATGCTTATGTTGGGATCTAACGTGGTAACAGCCACTATAAATAACAATATGGAGGTGCCTTTACAAGGTAAAATTAGAGGTACCATATGATCCAGCAATCCCACTCCCAGGCATATAACAGGAGAAAACCAGAATTGGAAAACACACATGCACCCATATGTGTACCGCAGCACAATTTACAATGTCTAAGACATGGAAGCAACCGAAATAGCCATCAGCAGATGGATGAAGAAGTGGTACATGTTCACAGTGAAATATTACTCAGAAATGAAAAAGAATGAAGGAATGCCATTTGCAGCATCATGGACAGAATTAGAGATAATGATACTAAGTGAAGTAAGTCAAAGAGAAAGTCAAATATCATATGATACTACTTATAGCTGAAATTTAAAAATGGATACCAATGAACTAATTTACAAGAGAGAAACTGGGACTTTCCAGGTGGTCCAATGGTAAAGAATCTGAGCTTCCAATTCAGGGGGCATGGGTTCGATTCCTGGTGTTGGGAGAACTAATATCACGCATGCCTCGCAGTACAACCAAAAAAATAAAATAAGAGAGAAAGACTCACAGACTGACAAAACAAACTTATGGTTACCCAATGGGAAAAGTGGGGGGAAGGAGTAAATTAGGAGGCTGGGAAAATATTTACACACTAATACATATAACATAGATGATCAACAAGGACCTACTGTATAACAAAGGGAAGTCTACTCAACACTCTCTAATAGCCCATATGGGAAAAGAATCTGAAGATGAATAGATATATGAATATACATAACTGAACAAGATTCTGTACGCCTACCACAAACGGAATATTTTAAATCAACTTTACTCTAATAAAAAAGAAAAATTAAAACAAAAACAAGAAGTAACAAAACACAAGATTTTGGGTATTTGTTCTGCCACAGCCCACACTAATTTACAATCCAGGAGCCCGTCTTCCACAGTGGCTCTGGTTACCCAGGTAACCAGAAAGGTCATGAAGGAAACCCTGCCACTTGTGCCCATTCCCACAACAGCAACTTTAAAACATGTGCTTACAAGTACTTAATATTCACAAGGACTGCCAGGGTGTAAATGACACCTGCCCTTAACAAATGTCCTGTGCTAATTATCGAACAGAAATTCAAGAGTCAGACTTTCTAAAAGCCAATGTCAACTGTAACTTTTTCTCACAGTGTTTAAAAAACACATGCAAAGATGCTCAAGATCTCGAATTATTAGACACATGCAAATCAAAACTACAACAAGGGGAAAACACAAGAGAAGAAAAGAATCTACAAAAACAAACCCATAACAATTAAGAAAATAGTAATAGGAATATACATATCAATATTTACCTTAAATGTGAATGGATTAAATGCTCCAACCAAAAGACACAGGCTTGCTGAATGGATACAAAAACAAGATCCATATATATGCTGTCTGTAAGAGAACCATTTCAGACCTAGGGACACATACAGACTGAAAGTGAGGGGATGGAAAAGGATATTCCATGCAAATGAAAATAAAAAAAAAGCTGGAGTAGCAATACTCATATCAGATAAAATAGACTTTAAAATAAAGAATGTTACAAGAGACAAGGAAGGACATTACATAATGATCAAGGGATCAATCCAAGAAGAAGATATAACAATCATAAATATATATGTACCCAACATAGGAGCACCTCAATACATAAGGCAACTGCTAACAGCTGTAAAAGAGGAAATTGACAGCAACACAATAATAGCAGGGGACTTTAACAATTTACTTACACCAATGGAGATCATCCAGACAGAAAATTAATAAAGAAACACAAGCTTTAAATGACACAGTAGACCAAATAGATTTTATTGATATTTATAGGACATTCCATCCCAAAACAGCAGATTACACGTTCTTCTCAACTGCACACAGCACATTCTCCAGGATAGATCACATCTTGGATCACAAATAAAGCCTCAGTAAATATAAGACAAATGAAATCATATCAAGCATCTGTTCCAAACACAAGGTTATAAGATTAGAAATTAATTACAGGGAAAAAACGTAAAAAACACAAACAAATGGAGGCTAAACAATACGTTACTATATAACCAAGAGATCACTGAAGAAATACAAGAGGAAATCAAAAACTAACTAGAGACAAATGACAACAAAAACATGATGATCCAAAACCTATGGGAAGCAGCAAAAG
>NW_021147195.1:6053-6643 GCF_002837175.3 Physeter macrocephalus
TAAAACAAAAAGCTGGTTCTTTGAGAAGATAAACAAAATTGATAAATCCTTAGCCAGACTCATCAAGAAAAAAAAGGGAGAGGACTCAAATCAATAAAATTAGAGATGAAAAAGCAGAAGTTGCAACAGACACCACAGAAATACAAAGCATCCTAAGAGACTACTACAAGCAACACTATGCCAATAAAATGGACAACCTGGAAGATATGGACAAATTCTTAGGAAGGTAAAACCTTCCACGACTGAACCAGGAAGAAATAGAAAATACAAACAGACCAATCACAAGTAATGAAATTGAAACTGTGATTAAAAAGCTTCCAACAAACAAAAGTCCAGAACCAGATGGCATCAGAGGTGAATTCTATCAAACATTTAGACAAGAGCTAACACCCAACCTTCTCAAACTCTTCAGAAATTGGCAGGGGAAGGAACACTCCCAAATTCTTTCTATGAGGGCACCATCACCCTGATACCAAAACCAGACAAAGATACTACAAAAAAGAAAATTATAGACCAATATCACTGATGAATATAGATGTAAAAATCCTCAACAAAATACTAGCAAACAGAATTGAACAACACATTAAAAG
>NW_021147195.1:8581-9535 GCF_002837175.3 Physeter macrocephalus
GGTCCTACACAGTGAAGTAAGTCAGAAAGAGAAAAACAAATACTGTATGCTAACACAGATATATGGAATTTAAAGGAGAAAAAAGTCTATGAAGAACCTAGGGGCAGGACAGGATTAAGGACACAGACGTAGAGAAAGGACTTGAGGAAACAGGCAGGGGGAAGTGTAAGCTGGGACAAAGTGAGAGAGTGACATGGTCATATATACATTACCAAATGTAACATTGATAGCTACTGGGAAGCGGCCACATAGCACAGGGAGATCAGATCGGTGCTTTGTGACCATCTAAAGGGGTGGGATATGGAGGGTGGGAGGGAGATGCAAGAGGGAGGGGATATGGTGATATATGTATATGTATAGCTGATTCACTTTGTTATACAGCAGTAATTAACACACCATTGTAAAGCAATTATACTCCAGTAAAGGTGTAAAAGGGAAAAAAAAAGAAACCCCAGAGATAAACCTACACACCTATGGTAAACTAATCTATGACAAAGGAGGCAAGACTGTACAAAGGAGAAAAGACAGACACTTCAATCAGTGGTGCTGAGAAAAATGGACAGCTACATGTAAAAGAATGAAATTAGAACACTCCCTAACAATATACACAAAAATAAATTCAAAATGGATTAGAGACCTTAATGTAAGACCGGACAAAATAAAACTCTTAGAGGAAAACATAGGAAGAATACTCAGACATAAATCACAGCAAGATCTTTTTTGTTCCACCTCCTAGAGTAATGCAATAAAAAAGAAAAATAAACAAAAACAGCTCATACAGCTCAATATTAAAAAAACAAACAACTCAATACAAAAATGGGCAGAAGATCTAAATAGACATTTCTTCCAAGAAGACATAGAGATGGTCAAGAAGCACATGAAAAGTTGCTCAACATCACTAATTATTAGAGAAATGCAAATCAAAACTACAATGAGGTATCACCTCACACCAGT
>NW_021147195.1:9627-10120 GCF_002837175.3 Physeter macrocephalus
AGCCGTGGGGGGGTGGTGGGTGGTGGTGGGATGAATTGGGAGACTGGGAGTGACATGTATACACTTATATGTATAAAATAGATAACCAATAAGAACCTGCTGTATAAAATAATAAAGTAAAATTCAAACATTTAAAAAATTAAATAAAATTAAAAAAATAAAACAGAAAAAAGTTCCTCCCTTGCCATAGATGAATTTATATGAATGAATTATTTCCATGCTTCTATCTATAAATATAAAAAAGAGGAATAAAACCTACCTTGAACCAAAAAAGAAAAAAGAACAGAACCCACCAGTCATACAGAGGAAAACCCTATCAGGGCCCTTGCTCCAGAGGCAAACAATTCTGAAGGTGGTCAGAGGTGGGGAATCGTCTCCCATGAAGCCAGCAGCCCCCCCGCAAGGAGCGTCCTCATTGCAAAGCGGGGGGACCGTGCCGAGGCGTCCCTGAGTAAACGTGAGCTGACCCCCAGGCCAGCTGCTGCTGAACTGT
>NW_021147195.1:10624-13146 GCF_002837175.3 Physeter macrocephalus
TGGGCCCTACTCCCTCCCACCAGCCCAGCCCCGTGTCTGCTGTCGGGGCAGAGAATATGGCGTCAGGCACAGCTGCAGGGGCTCTTGCTGCCTGGAGCGGTGTTTATATTGACCTCAGCCCAGGCACACCTGGGGAGGGCTGGCCGGTCGGGTCA
Source organism: Physeter macrocephalus (assembly GCF_002837175.3). Lineage (NCBI taxonomy): Eukaryota > Metazoa > Chordata > Mammalia > Artiodactyla > Physeteridae > Physeter > Physeter macrocephalus. The sequence goes on from NW_021147195.1 coordinate 10,780, forward strand.
GGCTGCCCAGGTCAGCCAATCCTCGCCCCTCAGGGGCTCACAGTTGTAGAAAGTGGGCCTTGCTGCACCGGCCAGGTCCAAGGAATAAGTGTGGGGTCCTGAGGGTCAGAATAGACAAGGGGCTGCAGCCCTGGTTTGTTTTCTAATCATTTTATCTGGCCCATGAGTGGGAGACAAATTCAAGAAGACCCTCTCCTAATGAGAGGAACCCAGGAGTCAGGGAGAGGAGGGGTGGTGGGTGGAGACAGAGGCCTGGTGCCCCGGCTGCAGTGGAAGTCTCTGGAAGAGCAGGCGAAGGGAGGCCGAACAGAGTAACGCCCAGGGTCACAGACCTGTCGGAGCTGCCGTTTGTTAGTTCAAGTCCTGCTCTGAGGTGCTCTGTGTCAGCTCTGAGTGACAGGTGAGATGGGGGTGCTCTGCAATGAGGGCTATGTGCACGGTTCCTGTGACCCCAGCCCTGCTGGGGTACCTGCACAGGGGGGTTCAGTATCCAAGGAGGGGCCTGACCACAAGAGCCCCGTGGGCTGCTGAGTAGCTGCACAGGTGAGCTCCATATCCTGGGAGGGGCCTGACCACGAGAGCCCCGTGGGCTGCTGGGTACCTGCCCAGGTGAGCTCCATATCCTGGCAGGGGCCTGACCACGAGAGCCCTGTGGGCTGCTGGGGACCTGGTAAAGGACGTCAGGACAGTCAGTGAAGCTACCGAGGATATACATCCAGTAGTTCCTAATTCCTACACCCTGCTGGTCATTCTACCATCCACCAGGACACGGTATTCTGTATTAGACTTACATGATGCTTTCTTCTGTATTCCATTAGTCCCAGTGTCACAGAAATTTTGGCTTGGTGATTGGCAGCACTCAACATACAACGAAGACAATACTGCTGGGGCCGTGCTGCCCCAAGGGTCCAAAAATGCCCACACCACCTTAGGGGAAACTTAACTAAAACCTAAAAGATCTACCTCTGGAGAAGGGAACCCTACTTCAATATGCAGACAACATTCTGATCACCAGCCCTACTAAGAAGGCTTCTGAACTACCTAGCCAATAAAGGATAGAAGGTGTCCAAGAAAAAGGCTCAAATATCACAGACTAAGGTGACCTGCCTGGGCTTCCTTCTCACAGAAGGTCGGAGAAGCCCATCCCAGGAAAAGGAAGAAGCCATTTGCAGCCTTACCCCTTCTAAAACTAGAAGACAGCTTAAGGGTTCCCGGGGAGGTCGGGGTTTGCTGCATCTGGATCCCTAACTACAGTCTAATAGCTGGGCCTCTATATGAAACATTGAAAGGAAAAGATGATGATCCATTCGAATAGAATCCAGAAGCGGTCTTTCAAGAATGGAAAGAGCAGTTAATTCAGACCCTTGCCCTGGACCTCCCTAATTTAGCTCAACCCTTTGACCTTTACATTCCCGGTAGAAGGTGAATCGCCCTTGGAGTAATAGTGCAAAAACTGGGAGCACTTGAAATGGAACAACGCAAGAATGCCCTCCAGGTAGGAGAAAGTACGGTCACCAAGGGCTTGGCCCGCCGCACCATCCGGCCAAGATACTGGGGGTATCTAAAAACCTGGAAATCAGCAGCCCGCAAGGCCAGCTCCCTCCTAAGGGAAAAGGACCCCACGTGGTGATCCTAACCACCCACCATGCCCTGAAGTTGCAGGGGACGCACCGTGGGCACACTGACCACGAGTGAGGAAGCCCTCCAACTCCAACCTCCAGAGGGACAACCGGGGGCAACGGGTCCACATGATGACTCGTGTGACCATCACTTGATGTGGATCTTCTCTCAGAAAACAACAAGAGCGTGCCCCAAAAGAGCAGACTACTGCTTGCAGGACTTACTGCACCCAGAGCGGTGCTAATAAGCTTGGCGGGGGAACCGTAAATAACGCTGTCACCATAGAAAAGCCTACAGACACCGCGGTGACGGTGGCCGATGAGACCGGCTGGACTCCTGGTTACTTGAAAAGGCCGTTGACTCAGTGGCCGTCCGTCATGGGTCTGGATCACCACCGGCCCTGGACTGTCTGGGAGTTGAGCAGGCAGGGTTCTGACACCTGGTGCTGTTTGTAGGTTAATTCAGGGGCCTAATTGAAGAAAGCGCAGACCACTGGTCAGAGCATCTAGGCTGGCAGAAACCGTCTGCCTAAGGTGGCCGAACAAATGTGGGCGGGGTAAAACCGGCCCCCCCAGCGTCTCTGCGCATCTCTTTCCTGCACCCTTAAAGGTCATTAGAATCTATAACACTTCAAATGCTGGGGCTCAGGCGGACGAGCACTGAGGGAGGAGCCCTGGGGACAGTCAACCTCACCTGGAGGCTGCTGGGGAGAAGTTCTGCCCCTCCCCCCGGGTATGAGGACTCCCA